>NW_027494418.1:0-289777 GCF_021521415.1 Bidens hawaiensis | reverse complement strand
ACACCTCGGGTTATTCAAGAGGTGAGCCAACAAGAATGCTCAGGGCGTGCTCTGGGAAACATCAACCTCGTCCTCCTGATTGAGCAAATCTGCTCCAGAGATGTAGTCAAGACAGCGCTCGAAATGAGATATGAACGTGTCAAAAAACTAAACGGAATCGTCTTGACTACTAGAGTTCCTCATCGATTTGACGACATCGAAGGTGACGTTCTCCCCCCTAAACGAAGTGTAATTTTGCCATCGAATACATCAATAAGCATTTTAGCAGTACGCAGGAAGGGTCGTCCCGAAATGAGTGGGACCTGATCATCAGCCTCCATGTCGAGTATAACAAAATCCACGAGGAAAACGAATTTATCGACTTTAACGAGTACATTTTCCACGATTCCCCGCGGAAATTTGACCGAACGGTCGACCAAGGATAAACTCATACGCGTCGGGACCGGCTCGCCAAGGTCAAGCTTTTTATAGAGAGAACATGGCATAATATTTATGCTAGTACTTAAATCGGCCAACGCGTAGCTCTTAGTCGAGCTGCCAAACAAACACAAAATCGTGAAGTGTCCTGAGTCTGCTAATTTCTCCGGCAGCTTGTTCTGGACTACCGCAGAGCATCCTTCACTTAGACATACTGTCGAAAGCCCCTCCAGCTTCTTCTTACTGGAAAGAAGATCTTTTAAGAATTTCACATATTTAGGCATATGCTGGAGTACCTTGACAAACAGAAGATTGATTTTTAGCTTTTTAAACATGTCAAAGAAATGTCCATATTTCTGCGCATACTTCTGCCACAGAAGACGAGCAGGATACGGAACTTGAGTAAGATCGACTTCGAGACTTTTGTTCGCTTCAATATTCTTCTGAACCAATTTCTCTGCTGGAGATGCACCGTTTGACACGGTACTTGCTGGGAGTCGCCTCTCGTGCGTCCTCACAGGAGTCTCCATCTCTATCTCCTCGTCCACCAACTCCTCATCATCTTCCGGCGGCTGCTCTCGATCACCTCCTCTGCCACTACGGGTGGTCATCGCCTTCAACTGTGCCTTCGGGTTAAGCTCTGTGTTGCCCTGAAATGCTCCGACTTGTTTATTAGGTAGTATCTGCTTCATCATCTCATCCACCTTTCGAGACATCTACAAAAATGACGACGGTTGGTTCTTCAATAGGGTATCGTGCTTAGCCAGTCTCTGCTGTGTGTTATTATATTTGTCAATAAGATGAGAAAGCATGGTAGATTGCTTAGTTAGAAGCTCCTTAAAATCCGGATCCATGCCGCTACTCTTCCCCGCACTCAAACTCCATGCTGCCTCTGGGTCACTAACCTGAATCTGCTCCTGCGTCTGCTGAAAATGCTGAGCATTTCCTCCTGACCTCCAACCATAGTTGGAGTTATTTCTCTATCCTGAGAACCGTAGGCATTCACTCCCATATTCTGATTTCCCAAGTATTCCATCTTCTCATGTTGATCGACCGAACAATCAACTGTATCGTGCCCTCCGTGACAGATTTTGCATTTCTGAGCGATCTTCTTTAACTCTCGAATATCTTTCTGGATTGCTTCTAAGGCAGTCCCGATGCTAGTATCATTTGAGACATGATAAATGCCTCGAGCGGAAGAGGTGGTGGTGGTTTTAAAAGTACCTCGGGCAGACGGCTCCAGGTGCTCGGTTAGGGAGAAGCTCTCAAACAATGACTCACACTCATCTATATCCAGCTTCTTAACATGATTCCTCTAGCTGACGTATTGAATCTCTTCTGCATCTCAAAGGTCAGCCCGTTATAGAATTTCTCTACTACGACCCATTCGAGTAGACCATACTGGGGGCATCTACTAAGCATCTTATGAAACATTTCCAAAGACAAAGGGTATGGCTCGTCAAGGTCCAGGCGGAAGGAACAGATCTTATCACGAAGTCGCGAGGCTTTAGATGGCGGAAAGTACTTCTTAAGGAATTCATCTTGAAGATTATCCCAGGTAGTGATGGACCCAGGGGGAATTTCAACCATGATGAAGATCGAACCTCTAGAGAAAATGCAAAAAGATGAAGGTATATAGAAGCACGAGTGACGTTGGCGATATTGAAAGTGTCGCAGATACGAGTGAATCAGATGGCCAGGTGCGTCCTCGTCTTAAAGTCCGTGAAATGGGGCAAAATTAGTAATGGGATTCATGACTGTAACAACTCGATTATTTTTTCACTTAATATTATATATCCGTTACCCGACCCGTTTTTAAGTTTGGGAAATTTTATCAAGAAAATATCGCGTTGATCGAGTAATTATTATACAATTTTTAATTGCTTATTATATTTATTTAATATATATATTTAACTTTGAAATATATATATTATTAACCAAAAACTAAACTTTAAACCATTTCTGTTCCATCTTCATCATCCAAGGACCAAATTGCAATATCTATTGTTTTAACCCAGGAACCCGTTAACCCTTTAACCCTTAGACCCATACACATGATCCAAATACCAACCCGAGACCCGTTTAGATTGCTTGGACCTCAATTTACATCTTAAATTTGGTAATTGAATCAAGCACCTTGTAAATCATGTTATAATCGACCACACCGACAATGTTACATAGAAAACAAGATCAAGTTTTATATGTATTAATCGATTAACAAACTGTCCTTAACCTAGTTCGGAGATAAACGAAATCAAGGTATTATATTTCAATTAGTTTCGTCTGCACCAACTACTATCCATCGTCTATCTAGGCCCTATGGTTGATTTGGTTATAATATAAGGCATGTACCCATCCCCGTCTTCATTGCAGCCGGCCGTATCACACCCCTATTAACCATCATTCAATCAACGCATAAGGTAATTAGATCATGTAATCAGTTCGTCTTTACTCACTAATCGTTAACCCTAACGTTAATTAATCAATTATAAACTGGATCAATCAATTGTAATTGTTAGGGTTTGCTCCAATTTGGGGGGTATTCGTTAGTTGTTGTATATAGTAAATCGTTTCCAAAAGCTTAACAGATATGGCACTGGCCCAGTTTGTTAATGATCAGTTGGTTAAGGTTCAGACCAACCTTGTCGCGGGTTCGATCCTCACCTACACCAGTTTTATTCTTTTTAATTATGTTTTAATTGTTTAAATAAATTATAGCTGATATTAAATTAATGTTTATTCTATTAAAAACCGACATATAAACCGATCCTTTTTCCGAACTTTGGTTAAAATACGTATATTAGATTATTAAAAAGAGTTTACGTTTTTATAATATAGATATTAATAAGGTTTAAATATTTAAAACAAGAATTAATTTAGGATTCACCTCGTTAATTTAAGTTCGATTACTTTATAAAAGATTATAATTTAATACTAATATCTTATATTATTTGTTATCTATTATTTTCAACATTAATATGAAAGAAATCGTTATTAATAGTATATATATATAAATATATATATACACATTAAATGTATTTTTAGTTTAAAATAATTATTTAAAACAAATCCCTTTCTATAATCTATCCAAAATTTTATGAATATTTATTTAAGTAGTTTATTAATTAAAATATACTGTTTATTAAAGTATTAATAAATCTTTCTAATATTAAACTTTCGTAATAACACTCAATCATCAAATCACGAACCTCCATCTAGTTTTAGCTTTGTTATGTAATCCATATTTATTTTCTCAAGTATTCTTTATTAGGACTTCTCGTTGGTATCATTCCCGAAGAGCTTCTTTTACCGCTTTCTTACCTAATCGTTTTCTCTTGCTTATTTACTAAAGTGAGTATTTCACTCCCCCTTTTACTTATTTTTAAACATTTTGGGGACATGTGCGTATCTTATATATTTATCTATTATCTAGTATTCAAAACCGCAACTGTTAATCCTTGTGTGTATATCAGTTTATGCTTAACTTGATATTTGCTTACTTGCTTTATTTGAATGCTATTGCTTACTTCGGCAACCGATGTCCATTTTTCTGGCACGGTTTAGTCCTTGCTTGGTAACCAATGTCCATTTATATGGATTGATTGAGCCCTTTGTTTATGGTTTCTTTCTTTATGGTTTGATTGATTGTTTATGTGATATGACTTAACTGTTTATTCTTACAGGAACAGTTTGCACCTTTCTTTATTTATTATATAATATTATTGTAGTGTCTTAAACTGGTGTTTTACTCACTCAACATGAGTTGTTGACAAAATTCTATTTTATACGCATATGCAGGTTATCGAAGAAATTTAATGCAGGTTGGTGAAAACTTAGTGAAGAATTTAAGTTAAAACTAATTAATCAAGATCATTTGTGATATAAGTTGTATTGTTGTATGATTATGAATTATGTACTTGTTTGTATTTGATTTATTTGATAATTGAATTCAATTAATAGATATTGTCATTTAATTATTGCATGTTAGTAACTTGAGAGCTGTGACAATCAGCTCACGCCCCGACATTTCCGCCTTAGGTTGGGGTGTGACAATGATGTTGATCGGAATCTGCCAGTTATTAGCATCAGGTATCGCCGGACGTATGATAGCAGATCGTCTCCCGATAAGTCCCTCATTTGCTCTCGAGTGAGCCGTACGCCTAGGGGGTTAGCGTCACCCATATCTAAAATGGAATCAGAAACGTGTACCTTGCTTTCGCTTAGAGCACGTGAAATATCTCGAAACTTCCTATGGCGGTTACGTAAATCTCTCTCGGGTTCGTTAGAAGTAGTGAACGTGTACGTCGCATACGTTGAAAAACAAGTAAAAGAGTGAGGACCCAAGTTTATCCCTAAAGCACACAAGTTACAATCAAGGCACAAATAGCAATCAAGAGAAATTAAATAATAAAATAAATTAAAACTAATTAATTAACTTAAAACTAACAACAAACAAAAAGAATAGAAACTAGTTAGCTATTACCAAGTGTCCCCGGCAACGACGCCTAAAACTTGATGTGCGTAAAGTGGTATATAAAAATTTAGCAAATAATGACCAAGCACAACGAGTAATAAAAACCTAGAATACCCTAAACCAAACCACTATCAACAGGCAAGTGAACCTATCGGGTGTAGAATAACTATGAGAAGACCGGGAATATCGAACCCTATAGACACTTATTAAGTTAACGAGATTAGTTCTAAAAGCTAGTTTAAAGTAATAATTAAGAAAATATTATTTTTTCAGATTTTTATTTATTTTAATTTAAAACTAATTATTAATTAAACTAATTAATGAAATTTAATTAAACTACGAAAAAAAATTAAAACTCTAAGACTTAGACGAGAACAATAATGAGAAAGGCATTACCTAGGCTTGAAATCCTGTTTGTGAATATTGAACGCTTATCGGCTGTAAGACTATGATGGAGCCGGGATCTAAATATACGACACCTATAGCAACCTAGTGGATCCCTGATCATTCTCTCGGTGTGACCTAAAAGGAAACGCTACGGGACGTATGGCGCAAACCGGTTGGTTAGATTACCTCTCAGTCTCTCCAACAATATTAAAGTACTCTAATGAATAGATCACCTCTCAGTTTCACTAATCACAATACATCCGGGAGTGTAAGGGACGTAAGTAGTAACCTAAAGTTGCTCAAAAAGACTCGGGATAGCAAAAATCAAAAGACAATAAAAGGAAATTCACTCTCATGTAATCTATACCCAAACCACCTAATGAACAAGACAACCCAACTATCTATTACCTTTCAATCTCAAGATAGGTAGAACACTTAATTTCCCTAAACCCTTAAACAAAAGTTCCTATCGATTATGTCGACTATAAACCATAAACGAGTTATGAACACACAGTTTGTAACCTAATATGTATCTACACATGAAAGACATTCACAAAGACACATATGGAACGATTGAACAACAATAAATTAATATTAAGCATTCATGTTCATCTTATTAAACATCAAAAAGTTGATTATAATAATATTAGTCCAACACATGTCACCAATAAATTGACAAGAAATCCAAAACTCAACAAATATTCATTCAAAACCTAGATAACTAGAAAGGTTTTAGCCAATAATCATGTTTAAAAACATAAAATATATAAGTTCAAAGACTAAGTTCATAATAAAATAAATAATTCAAACCAAAAAAACCGTCTTTAAATTAGTAGATGTGAAACCAAGTGTCTCAACTTGAATAAGAATAAGCCTCCTCTTTCGTCTTTCTTTTGGGAGGACAGAAGCACCATAATAATAATAATGTTGATGTGCTGCGGCTGTCTCCTCATGTAGGTTATGCTTTTTTTTTTCTTCAAAAGCTGGTCGTCCCCACAATAATAAGAATAATTTATATATGTTGTAACCGACAACCGCCTCTAACTTGCGAGCCCCGATCCTTTCATTTTCTTGGGCTATTAATTAACCATCTTTATATGAGGCCCAACCTCGGTTATTATCTAAATATTGCCTGACATATGTCACATGGGCCTTTGCTAATTACCATTTATACGTTTTCTTCTGGGCCCTAGTAATCAAATTTCATTTATTTGAATTAGCAATCAAGTTAAATAATAGTAATAAAAAAACATCATAGATCTTCTGTTATATAACTCTTTTATTTTATTAATTATACTAATTCATCAATTTAAGTATGAAACTCTAATAAATAACATATATGATTAATTTTAATAGAAAAGGGATATCATGACAGATAAATTTAGTTTGAAGTTTTAGTCTTTACTCGTCGATCTCAAATTTAGTTAAAATACATCATTTAGCTCATTGTTTCTTGAAACCACTAAAATCCGAATGTGAACCAATTGAGAATAATATTCAATAAAAATCTAGCTCAAAAGTACTCAAAAATGTAGAAAATATTTATTTAATGATTAGTTATGGAATCAACACTGAAGAAGGAAAAGGCACAACATAAATAGTATTCTACTTTGGAAACTCTCCTATCACTTGGTGCACATAAAAGAAATCTATAGTAGCATTATCATAATGTGAATCAGAATTTATGGAAGCAACTGCAACATCATCTCAAGCATTACGGTTAGAAAGACTACTTAGTGTTTTAACTGGACAGAAAGAAGAAGAGTAACCTTGATGGTTGATAATAGATCAACAGTAGCCATAATGAAGAATCTTGTGTTTTATGGTACAAGCATATTTATACTCATTATCACTTCATACGAGAATGTGTTGAAAATGAGCAAATAACTGTGGAGAACATTGCTGAAGAATTACAGAAGGCTGATATCTTAACAAGACAATACGGGTAGACGGAACAACAAAACTCAAAAAATCCAAGATACGGGCATGACAAAGGTACAACAACATATATATATATATATATATATATATATATATATATATATATATATATATATATATATATATATATATATATATAAATATGCTATACAAAGTCCAAAATTGATGTATATTGATATAAAGTGTGAAGTCCGAAAACACTACATCAACCGTAGGTAATTAATTATCAATAATCAAATCATTTTCAAATTCCGGTTCATCTAGCTAGAGATCGACAACCTCCAAAAAACTAACATCTTCCATTGGTGATGATGATTGATGAATGGAATTGATGATTGATGATAAGCTCGACCGATTATATACGTGAAGACTGTTGATCGATTAAAAGAATGAAAGTCCGATCAATATATATGTATATATGTGCTATGGTTGTTTTAGACATTGAAAAGAATGAACCCGAGACGTTTTGGACCCGTCCCTTTCAGCCCGTAAACGTTTTCTATCCGTCCCCAATACTCACAAACGTTTGGAAACGTGCCCATGACGTTTATGTCCCGGGACGGGTGCTCCCTCTTCACAGTCGTCCACGTGCTTCCTAGTTAACGACTGTGAAGCACTGAAGCAATAGTTTTGAATGAGGTTAGATCTTGCCGGAGACAAAGGTGATGAGGTCAAACCTTACCAATCTGTCACGGTTGGTGACTAAGGTTGCAATTGGTGGCGGTGGGTGGTAGAGGGTGGGTGGCGGATGTTGTAGATGGTGGCGATGGAGGTGACAGATGTTTTGCAGATGGTGGCGGTGGATGGAAGTTTCAGGTGGAGGAGTCGAGCAACAGAGGTGGGTGGCAGATGTTGCAGGTGGTGGCCGGTGGCAGGGTGTTGGCAGTGGTGGGAGAAAGGTAGAGGGGAGATGAGAGGTTGAGTAGTGGCGGATCCACATAATTAGCACCGGGTTCGGCCGAACCCGGTCTTTTCCCATTTTATATATAACTTACAATTATGTATTAACGAGCGAACTCGTTTTTTTCGGCAAGCTAACCCAATGTCATTTTAAAAAGATATTTGAACTCACTGATTACGAAAAATTTAGTTACATTTTTTTAGTAATGAATATTTTTTTTAAAAAATATAAAAAGATTTAAAAAAAACTATAAAATTAGTAACAAGCATTACAAATGAACCAATAATAACTCATATATATTATAACAAAAGCCTAAAACTATCAAATGGGTTAATAAGTCCAACCCAATTTCGTATACATAAAAAACCAAAAGAAGGATTTGCACAACGGCAAGTGTTAGAGAGATGTTTTCTTCAAGAATGAGCTCATAAAGATTGTTAACATTCTTGGTGAGATAAACGTGTTAAGTTTTTATGGATTAAAAACAGAGCGAAAGGTTTGGATGTAGATTGGGCTAGTTGGAATAGATCAATTTTGTTATGATGGTGATATTGTATTTTGTTTATTTAACCAAATGACCTGCCTGACCTGACAAATCCGGGCCCAAAAACTTTGTCATCGAATAAAAATAAGCACCGAAAAATCCGGAACCCATATGAAAAATTTCTGGCTCCGCCATGAAAATTGAGAGAGAAAGAGAGAGGAGAGATGTTGTGTTTTCTTAAGATGTAAGGTTTAATTTTTTTTTTTTGGATAAAAAAGCCTTCTTTTTAGCCTTCCTAACTTCTATCATAAGTGTACTTTCTATTTCAACCTAACCAGTATAAGGGGTGTTTGGGATTGCTTATTTTTATTAACTTACAACTTATATACTTTTTGAAAAATATTAAGGTATTTGGGATTGCTTTTGATGTGAGATAAAAAGTTCCATAAGTTACAATGTTATAACTTATTAACTTAATGGAAAGTTATAAGGAGGTAAAATAAGGAATCCCAAACACCCCCTAAATGAATGAAGTATGTATTGTTGTTCAACAAAAAACATTATATCATTCTAAGTTCTAACTACACAATCGAGTTGGTTTTGGTTCGTAATTAATAGATTATAATTTGGTTCGAAAAACCGAGTTCAAAATTCGGTTCAAATAAGATTTTGTTTCAAGTATTCAAAACCCAATTTCAGATTCATTAATTGAAATCTGTTAAAATATATGGTATTTTGAGTTTTCAAGTTCAATAACTCATCCTCTCGCTAGGCTTATTTTTCAAGAACCATACCATTAATAATTAGACTCAACTGAATCAATCTTAAGTTACGGATTAGGTATAGTTCTATGAACATTGAAATGAACACATGCAACATGTTAGCAGGACAGCATACGCAATATACTGCACCACCAGAAACTTGTTCTGAATTCACTAGCAGTGAAAACGGCTCCAGTGAAAAGTGCCTACGCAAGCACCGTAGTGCTAGAGTGTGCCTGGAAGATTATCTTCACAAATGATACCTTGTTTTAATAGGTGATTAAAGGTTTTTTTTTTCATATATAAACTACCGTGCACTTACATAGTGTTTATCGTGTAAGGTGTACACGAGATCACAAGAACGAATATACCTTGAGCCCTTGAGGAAGTGTAGTTTATCTTTTTACCTTTTTCTTTTAAACTATAATTTTTTTTTAATCTTTGTTGTTTATGAGATTTGAACTAAAAACCTCTTATTTCCTAACCTATATGTTTAAACACTTTGCTTTTCCTAATAGACCACCGCCTCATTGGTAGACGTGTAAGCTTTACATGGTCAACACAGACGAATTTTCGACTAAACGTTTCTTATTTTAAACTTTATTTATAATACTATCCTTGAAAAATGGTCCCAAATTTTGATTTTTCGTCCCTTTTGACATTCCATCTAAAAATGGTCCTAAATTTCGATTTTTCCTTCCTTTCATATTCCATTCTATATAGATTACGTGTATTATTTTAATTTAAGTGTCATGCAAAAGTGTCATGGCATTACTAACTACTAAGTAGGCAGTGAGCGTTTAATTAAACCTCACATTGTTATTTAACGTATAGTGATTTTTACTTAACCTCAGTCATTTGTAATCATTAATTAGCGTTCTATCACCAGCTATGCAACGTCAACAGTCGTCTGACGACTAGTTCTTATAAGCTCTTTTTGCGCTTAAAAGTCTTGATTTTAGATCTATATTATTTTCGTAGAAATTACTAATATAAGTTAGATATTTCATGTGTGGACGTTATCACCCACCCAAGGTATGACTTTTAGTATAACTAAACTGTTGGGTTTCGTAGGCCTTTTATTGGCCCAATTTATTATTTGAGGTCCAAAGGGCAGATGGGTGTAGGGTGGCCAGACCGAAGCCCGGCCCGGTTTAGATTTCTTGCATAATAATTTACTAACCCTAGTTCAGTCTCTATATAAACAACATTATGTACTTGTAATTTTTGTCACTCAATAAAGATATACCTAGTTGCCACCCGTGGACGTAGGTCAGTTTAGACCGAACCACGTTAAATCCTCGTGTTCGTTTACCGCTTTCGTGTGTGTGTTCAGTTTCGTGTGTGCGTTTAATCCTAACAAGTGGTATCTAGAGCTTAGGTTCGGATCACACGAAGAACACGTTTGAACCAGTCCTGCTCGTCGCCGTCACGCCAGAGATCGGAGCTAGGGTTTCGGCGCGTGACCGCTAGCCGTCGATTGTGCTTTCTGCGCCGCCACAAGGAAGAAAAACGAGATCTTCGGTTTGTGTTCTTATCTCAGCCGTTGACGGTTTGTTTTGTTGGTTTTGTTTGAAAGCTGTAAACATCGTAAGTTCGATAGGAGTTTTCTTCCCTTTGTTTTTGCTAGTGCCATTCAACCAGAGAAGTTTGCATTATTATTTTTGAGATTCACGCCACTTAGTAAAAGATAAGGTTCTTGGTGGGCTTGCTAAAAAAAATCAAGTTGCAAGAAAGAAAGAAGCAGCACACGTGAGGTTGACTTTGGAGTGTGCCAATAATATCATTTTTATTGTCAAAAAGGAGTAGTGGCATTGGCCCATATTTTGGCAGATCAAGTTAATGTTTTTGTGTGGGCCAAGTCTTGAGCAGTTTAGCTTGAAAATATTTGGGTTTGAGTCGAGATCATAATTTGCAAAGTACGAGCCAAGAACAATTGAATCGAGATTCTATTTTTCGTTGAAGAACAGTTTCAAATCAGAATAAATTTAAAGAAACCGGGAACCAGTGCTAACCGCGTTTGTCAGGTTTTATTGTTTCAGTTTAAAATTTCAGTTTCTGATTTACAGTTCGTATTTCCGCTGCGGTTTAAATAGGTTGATTTTTTTAACAGAGTTCAGTAGAACAATCGTTAAGTTCAGGCTCGTGTTGCTGTGTCTGTCTCTGTTTTTTTATCCAGTTTTTCGTTTTAGTCATTGTTATGGCAGAAGACGGAAAGGTTTCGATACAGAAGTTTGACGGACATAAGTTCGGTTGGTGGAAGATGCAGATTGAGGCACTACTTTGTCAGAAAGACTTGGATGTAGTGCTTGAGGATGAAAAACCAGAAAAGCTGTCAGAAGCAGATTGGAAGAAGTTAGACAAGAAAGCTAGGGCTTGTATTACTCTGTCGTTGTCGGAAGATGTGGCGTTTAACATCATGAAAGAAACCACAGCACGTGGTATGATGGAGGCGCTATCCAACATGTATGAAAAGCCTTCGGCAGCGAATAAAGTCTATCTTATCCGAGAGCTAGTGACAACAAGAATGAAAGAGGGTGGGTCAGTTACAACTCATATCAATAATCTTAATTCGATCTTGTCCCGCTTAGTATCAGTTGACATTAAGTTTGATGATGAAGTTCAAGGCCTCTTGTTATTATCTTCTTTGCCCGACAGTTGGTCGCAAACAGTGACTGCAGTTTGTAGTTCGTCTACAAATATTACTTTCGATGGGATTCGAGATCTGATTCTGGGAGAAGATTCAAGACGCAGAAGTTCAGGTGAATCATCAGGCAATATGCTAGTCACAGAAGGTAGAGGTAGGGGAAAACAGCGAGGCAGTGTGAGCAGGAAGAGGAGTCAGTCTAAGACTCGTAAGGATATTGAATGTTGGGGTTGTAAAGAGAAAGGACACTTCAGGAATCAGTGTCCGAATGGTAAGAAAGAGGTGAACGTTACAGAAGACGACACAGATGACGGGGTCAGTAGTGATGAGGCTTTGGTTTGTAGTGTTGAGAGTAGCGTTGATGCTTGGGTGATGGATTCTGGTGCATCGTTTCATGCCACTCACTGTAGTGAAACGATGAAGAATCTTAAATTTGGGGATTTTGGAAAGGTTCGACTAGCGAATGATGATATTTTAGAGGTTACGGGTATGGGAGACGTTGATTTGATAACTTCAGCCGGTACTTCTTGGACTTTGAAAGACGTGAGGGTTATTCCAAGTTTGAAGAAACGTTTGATTTCAGTTGGGCAGTTGGATGACCAAGGGCACGATGTTAAGTTCGGGAATGGGCAGTGGAAAGTAGTCAAAGGGAATCTCGTTGTTGCTCGTGGAAAGAAAATTGGTTCATTGTATATGGTCGGCATGTCATCGAAAGGAGTGGATCCAGTTTTGGTGAAAGACAAAATCCGGTTCACAGAATCTCGTGGGCAGAAGAAGGTTCGTTTTGCAAGTAACAAACCCAGAGCCAAAGTGAAGATTCGGGATGAACGAGCTAGGAAGGTTAAATCAGTTGGGGGACATCGTGACAGTGGGAGCACAGGTCGTGTTTCAGTTACAGTTCCAGGTCGACAGTGGATTAAGAAAACCAGTATTCCAGCTGTAAAAGTCTCTCCAATGAATTACTTGCTGAATATGGAGAGTGTTTGTTCTCAGGTTATCTCAGGATCCGGTAGTTCGTTACAGTGGGAGCCGGTAGGGACAGAGAATGGGTCAGGGGCAGTTTCAGCCGTGACTGACATGTTGGAGCTCCGGGGAGCTTCAACGGGCCTTCTGGTTAATTGATGAGAAGGCGGTGGCAACTAGAAGAAGTTTAATGTTCAGATTACAGAAGTACAATCAGGAGTGCAGACGAGAGTATTCAAGGCCTCCGAGTGGGAGATTGTTGGGTTTCGTAGGCCTTTTGTTGGCCCAATTTATTATTTGAGGTCCAAAGGGCAGATGGGTGTAGGGTGGCCAGACCGAAGCCCGGCCCGGTTTAGATTTCTTGCATAATAATTTACTAACCCTAGTTCAGTCTCTATATAAACAACATTATGTACTTGTAATTTTTGTCACTCAATAAAGATATACCTAGTTGCCACCCGTGGACGTAGGTCAGTTTAGACCGAACCACGTTAAATCCTCGTGTTCGTTTACTGCTTTCGTGTGTGTGTTCAGTTTCGTGTGTGCGTTTAATCCTAACATAAACTTCATATAATCTATCATCCATGAACCACAAAACCTGCAACTTTCTATCAAGGTTCCACGATCATGGAATCAATCAAAACCCATCTAATCACTTGCTTCGTTCTTGTTTTGTTTCCATACGAAACCTCATTGTCTTTCAATTTTAGTTTTGTCGGGAATCAGATTCCGGAAGCAGATTTTCAATTAAAAGGCGGCTATATCTCCGGCGATGGAATCCAGTTGACCCAAGACCAATCTATTTCCCTCCAGAGCCGACCAACGGGACGAGTGACTTACTACAAGCCATTTCGACTGTATAACATAAAATCTAATGGTCAAGCAAACTTCTCTACCAGATTTACCTTTGTGATTGATTCAAATGGTGCTACAGACTACGGTTCTGGCCTCACATTCTTCCTTGCTGAGAATAATACTCAGCTTGGAACTGATGGAGCCATGGGGCTTCCAATGGTGGAGTCAGGCATTATGTCGAGGATTAGATTTGTTGCTGTGGAGTTTGATACTTTCTGGAACGAGTGGGATCCAGTTGAATCAAATGGTACTCACATGGGTGATCATGTAGGTATCAGCAAAAGCTCGCTTCAATCTGACAGATACAAGAAATGGTTAAGCAATGTAACCGGTGGGGGACTGTGTCACGCTTGGATAAGGTATGATTCAGCTTTAAAAAATTTAAATGTTTCGTTCACCGGTTATCAAAACAACACAGTCATAATAGATGGATTTAGCGACACAGTTGATCTCGAGAAGGAATTGCCTGAATGGGTTATTTTCGGGTTTTCAGCAGCGACATCTGGATGGCAGCTACAGAAAAATACCTTGAGAAATTGGAGTTTTGAAAGCTCGGGTTTAGACCAAACCCCTGATCCAATAAATGAGAAAAAGAGTAACGTTGGGCTAATAGTTGGACCATTACTTACAGTTTCGTTTCTGGTTATAATTTCCAATGTTTTATGGAGATGGAAGAGGGCAAAAGACAAGGAAGATGAAGCTGAGGAATTTGAATTTGATACTGAGATGAATAAAGATTTCGAAATGGGCAGTGGGCCAAAAAGATTTTCCTACCATGAAATAGCTCAATCAACTAATGGCTTTGCTTTGAAGGAGAAGCTTGGGGAGGGTGGTTTTGGTGGTGTTTACAAAGGTTTCATGAAAGAAACAAGAACCTATGTTGCAGTAAAAAGGATGTCGAAAACCTCCAAACAAGGGATCAAGCAGTACGCTTCGGAAGTCAGGATCATTAGCCGACTTAGGCATAAAAACCTCGTGCAACTCATTGGTTGGTGCCATGAGAAACGCGAACTCCTGCTTGTGTACGACTATATGGAAAATGGGAGCTTAGATTCACATCTTTTCAAGTTAAAGAGCTTGTTGGCATGGGGAACAAGGTATAAAATCGCTATTGGTTTGGCTTCTAGTTTATTTTATCTACATGAAGAATGGGAGCAGTGTGTCTTGCATAGAGATATCAAATCAAGTAACATAATGTTAGACTCAAATTTCAATGTGAAGCTTGGTGATTTTGGGTTAGCTAAGACTGTTGACCATGATAAAGGATCCCAAAAAATGATTTTGGCTAGAACCTTGGGTTATATGGCTCCCGAGTATGTTACCACAGGGAAGGCAAACAAAGAATCCGATGTGTTTAGCTTCGGAGTTGTTACGTTAGAAATAGTATGTGGGAGAAAATCTATTGACTACAAGGCACCAGAAAAGCAAATATGGTTACTGGAATGGGTTTGGGAGCTCTATGGAGCAGGGACCTTCTTGGAAGCAGTTGATCCACGTCTTGGGTCAGATTTTGATGGAGACGAAGTCAAGCGTTTGATGATCGTTGGACTTTGGTGCACACATCCTGACTCAAAACTTCGCCCAACGATGAGACAAGTAATTCAAGTATTAAATTGCGAAGCATCCCTCCCTACACTCCCTTCAAAGATGCCTGTAGCGTCGTACTTAACAACACCTACGACATCATTTTTCGATGGGTCAACCAATGGGGATTTGCCAGCATCTTCATCTTATTTTTATGGTCGTTAAATACCTTAATTTATCGCACCTCTTTTATATTATAAGCAGAGCTTTCAAATTATACCTTTGTTTAAGAGTTTGTAGCAATTTATATACTATGCATATGATGTAACACCTCGTTTTCTAGTGAAAATTACAGTATTATAACTTATATTTCAAAAATTGTTAAATGAGCAAGTCATGAGTAAAATAGATATTAGATGGGGTTTTTAGACGAACATTTAATACTATAGAATATTGTTTAATAAAACAACGATAAAATATATTATGTTTAGCTATACTTCGTTTTTATTTAAACTTAGGTTAAAACGTAGAGAAAAATGAGTTCGTTCCAACGGCATATTCGTTATTTTATAACACACCATATTTTATAAGTAAGACAAATATAAGATATTGAGCTGTAATAACAATAATTTTTTATAATAATAATAACAACTAGTTTTTGAAACAATCTCACTTGTATGCTAGCAGAAATCACATACAAGCAATCGAGATCTCTGATCTTGCTTGGTTTGATTATTACCCAAAATGGAAAGATAAGAAGATAAGGTTTAGAGAGCCAGAAGGTGAGAGTTGGTGATTTTGCAAAAGGTTGTTGTATACTACTTGGAAGCTTGCACTATTGTTTGTGCAAGTTCCATACACCATTATTTCATTACATTGGGCCCAAATGGGCTTTATTTACAAGACATCAAGCACAAGCATACAAAGACTAAACGAAAGCTAACAAGATCTATCGTGAACGAAATGAACAAATACAAAAGACTTAAATACACAAAATGGGTTCAACAATCTCCCTCTAATCTTTTAGTATTTGTTGTAGCTTAACTTGTAATGGACGTATTTCTCTTGATGAATCTAAATCCCGTCCATCATGTGCTTAACTTGTAGGCCGAAGAATAATGTCATCTCCCTCAAAGAACTTATCTCAAACTGACACTGCATTACCTCTAAAAACTCTCTACATAGATTGTCACTCGTTGATCCGAAGATAATACCGTCAACAGACACTTGAACTAAGATAAGATCATTTCCAACCTTCTTAACAAAGAGTGTTTGATCAATCACACCTCTTATGTAGCCATTCTCTAATAGATGTTCTGCCAATGTAGCATACCAAGCACGTGGTGTATGATGAAGGACATGGAGAGCTTTGTCAAGTCGGTAGACGTAGTTCAGACGATCGGGATCCTCAAAAGCTGGTGGTTGCTTGACATAAATTTCTTCTTTCACATTTCCATACAAGAAAGCAGTCTTCACATCAATTTGATATACGTTGAAGTTCATGTATGATGCCTAGGCTAGAAAGATACGAATAGCCTCAAGCCTAGCAACTAGAGCATAAACTTCATCATAATCAAGACCTTCACACAGAGAGAAGCCTTGCACCACCAGCCTTGCTTTATTTCTTATAATTACCCCATTATTATCCTTCTTCTTTCTGAACACTCACTTTGTACCAATCGGTCTCTTGTTCTCGGGCTTCTTTACCAACCTCCACACATTTAGCTTCTTGAACTGTAGCAGCTCTTCCTGCGTTGCTACCCAAGAGTTTTCCTTTCAAGCCACACGATAATCTTTAGGTTCAGCCTGACAAATAAAACAAGCAAAAGGCATTTGTTAATAGTTTCAAATTGGTTCCTTGTCCGGATGCCGGCGGAGGGAGAGCCAATGATGTTCTCAGTGGGATGTGATCGGCGAATAGGCAACTGAGGGATCAGATCAACTTGAAGTTCAACAGTAAGACTTTCAATAGGATGGAAGATATTGGGAGCATTGATAAGAAAGTCAATGGGTTGTCGAATGATGTCAGGTTGATGCACTATATGTTAAGAGGAAATGAGACCATCCCAAAGATTTTCCATGAAATGAACGATAATAGTTGGAACTGGAGTTGAATAAGCAGTGTTTGAAGCATCAGATGGAAGTTCATTCGCAACAAAATTTTCAGTAGTGGCAGGTGCTTCAATATCAACAGGAGGATGTGTGGGTACAGACTCAAGCACATTTACCTCTAACCTGAGGGTCGACTATAGGCTCTATTGGTGATGGATCAATGCTGTCAGCCGACAAGTATTAAGAGTCTGAATCCGATTGAGAAGGATCTTCAACAAGAACTACATCAGTTATATTTGCGGCTTATGGAAATGGATTAACTACAGTCGGTTAAGGAGCTATAGGTAATACATATCTGACTTGAGTACCACCAGATATATTGACATTTTCCATACTATTCTATGATAGTGTGAACCAACACAGATTGAGGCACCTTGTTGGGGTTGGAGCAGTTGCAACTATAGGGATAGACAAAACATGAAACTGGTTGAACAAGTAGTCATAGTCAAACATCCAGTTTGGACCTGTGCGAGCATCTATAGGGTTTATCTCTTGCTAGTCAATGTTGAATGATTCCACAATTACTCATTCTTTCTTGTTGTAAACTCGATAAGTGGTATTTTTAGCAGCATACCCAATAAAATAACACTCATCTGCCTTTTCAGCAAATTTGGGACCTGAATTGGCCTTTGTATGAAGCGTAGTGCATGGACATCCAAAGGTATTGAAATAGTTGACTTGCGGCTTCGTTTTGTAGTACACTTCATATGGAGTCTTCTTCAAATGCTTGTTGAGCAGCACACACTTTTGAATGAAGAATGCAACATTAATTTCTTCACCCCTGAAAAACAAGGGAATCTTTGATTCTGACAACATCGTTCTTGCAGCTTCAATTAATGTTATGTTTAGTCTTTCGGCAACGCCATTCTATTGTGGGGTATACGGGGCACTGAATCGACGATCTATCCCATTGGAAAGGCAAATATCATTCACCATTCGGTTGCAGAATTCCATTTGGATATCACTTCGTATACACTTGTTTGTTTTGTCAGTTTGGTTCTCCACGGGTGTCATGAATCTGATCAAGAACTGAGTTGTTTCATCCTTGTGACCTAGAAGAAAGATCCAACTAAAACGAGAATAGTCATCAGTAGCAACAAGACAATAGGCTTTTCGGCCTATTGCCATCCTCAAGGGATGAATGGGTCCAAACAAGTCCATATGTAATAGTTGAAAAATGGAATCTCTAGAATTAACAGTTTTGGGATTGTGAGGGAGTTTGTGTTGCTTGCATTTGGAAAAAGAAACGCATTTTTTAATGCAAGAAACATTTTTAATAGGCAAACCCCTCATATGCTCACCTTTGACAACTTTGTTCGAATTCTTAAAGTTGACATGACTAAAACGTCGAAGCCAAAGTGATTAATAGTTCTCTCAGGCTTTGGATATTAGAAATGAAACAATTTGTTGAGAATACGAACTTCTCATGTCTAATATATAAGAACCATTATCCTCAGAGTACGCATCAGAACCCATTCCTTAGGGACTTTGAAACTTGGTTTCAAGATCAAGCATTCATGTCAGTAAAGAGTGTGGAGTATTGCTTGTCACAGATTTGAGAAACGCTGAGTAGATTGTGGTTCAGCTGTTCGACTAGACTGGCATCTTCAAAGGTTAGAATACCATTTGAGACCTTTCTGAGCTTTGTTATTTTCCTACCAATTCACCAGCATAGGATACGGATCCACCATAAGACGGTTGAATGTCAAATAGTAAATATTCGTCTCCAGTCATATGTCAGGTACAACCACTGTCTAAGTACCAATACTATTGACAAACCTTCATGACTGACCCTACATGCATCAACAATTAATTAAACATGGGTTCCTGAGACAAAGTTGTGTCTGAAAGGTTAACCAAAAAGTCTCCAAATTTTATTTTATTTCCAGAAAACATGAAACCTTTCGGTGAGTCATTATCTGAAGAGTAGTCCTTAGGAACCCATGCGGAAACGTGTTTCTTATTTTTGAAATTTTTGGACCTAGTTTTCTTTGTTTTCAAAACAAAATCATCAGAATTTCCAATATTTGGATTTCGTTGCTTCCTTATTGAAATAATTTTTGGTGGATTCCTAGACTCTGCAGTCTTTGAATCCCTTTTTGCTCTAGCCTTCTTGGTTATCCAAAAAGGTTTTCTCTTTTTCTTGATGTTATTAACACTGGATCTCACATCCATTTCACTGGTATCACTCAGAGTTTGATCAGTCCATGATCCCAAAATGCTAGTAGTTGTAGATCAGAACTGATTGAATTATTTTTGCATATCTTTCTATTGTCTATGCTAGTTCTTGCAATGTCTTGCTAGGTGAGATGGGTTACCACAAACATAACAACATCTCCTACTATAAAACCCATAATATTCATCAGAGCTATAATAACTTTGATGATTCTCAGAAGGTGAATCTTCGAAGAAAGGAACATGATTGTGAGTACCAAATGATCTTTGACCACGTTCATCAAAATCATTAATGTAATTTGACTCAATAAAATTTTGTTGATAGTGACATGATAGTTATTAACAGTAAAATTTTATGATTTAGGATGACTTAAATGATTAGTTGTTTGAGAAAATGACCTTTTACTTGGTGGAATATATTTTCTTGAAGTACTGGCTTCATTTTCATTTTTAAACAATTTGTTTTTATCCGATCTATCCTCAGGCTTACAACTTGAAGACGAACAACTTGGTATGTTCACATCAACATACTTACTTAAATTTTTACAATTTTAACAAAAGACTCATCATACACATTTTCACAATCACTATCTGAAACAACATCAATATTTTCATCCAAAATAATGTGATTAGTGCTAACATTAACAGTGTCACAACTCACAAGTTACATCACTATCTGAATATGAGTTTAATGTATTTTGCATGGAAACAAAAATATTATTAGTACAGACAGAGTTGACAAATGATTGTTTTGAATTCAGATTGGAATCAAAAAGTGAATCTAAAACTCTATTCTTCTCACAACTTATGTCCTTTACCAATAACCCACTTTCTTCTACACCACCTGCTGAACAAGATGAATTACTAATAGAACTGACCGGTTCAAAGATTGGATCAACAGTCTTGTGAATAGCAAGAAAAAGTATCTTAGGCTTTGGTACGTGACCAATTCCATAGTCGCGTCTTTTGTTTCACCCCCGTTTGGGATCCACTTATGCCATTCAACTTATCAGGCGTCATTTCAAACTTTTTGATTGTTATTTTTCTTTTGGAAAGATCAAGTTCAAGTTCTTCAGTTTTAGCATTTGAAGCAATTATACGTTTACCGTGAGAATCAACTAATAAGTTTGCTTCAAATAATTTTGATTTAATCATGCCATGTCATCATGATGAGTTTTAATTATAGTAGTAAATATTTTCTCAGCTTTCTTATGTTCATCAGTTTGGTACTTAATACCAATGTTTTCTATTAACAAACTAGCATTATGGGTTCTATAATTTGCTACTTTATATGTACACAATTTAGAGCATAAATGTTTGTGTACCTTAGGAATGTCAAGATTTTCTTGACTACTTCCTGCTCCAAGCTTGATTCCCATTCACAAACCCCATCCCAGCCAAATGCGTCATGTTCATAAGTTCAGCTATTTGAGTCATCCAGTCTGGCTTAATAGATTCACCAAATTGAGTGATCAAGGCCTTTGTATTTGAGATCCCTTGACCAATTCGTGGAACCCTTGATCCGATGAGCTACTTTGACCAACTTGTCTTTTACCCGCATCGTTTCCTCTAATCCTTCACAGTCAGATACATCAACAATCTTCACCTCTCCAGCAGGTTGTCTTGGGTTTGTGGATTCCCTTGCAAAGTGCCCCATTTCATTACAATTGTAACAATGGAGCTTGTCTTTGTTGAACCCAATGTTGTTACTGTCTGAATCCCATAAACTGTTCATCCCATGCTTTTCATGAAATTTCTAGCTCTTTGAACCGTCATGGCCATATGATACTTTATGTCTATTTTCTCAAGGTCCGCCTCATTGATTCTGGAAGATCCTATTGACATAAAGTTGGGGGCAACAGTTTTCCTAGTAACAACTCTTCATGGCTTGCCATAAAGGCATGGAAAAGTGAGATGTGAGAGCCATCAATTTGACTGTAGCTTCTAGAGTTGTTGGTGTTGTTGCTTGAAGGTTTGTTGATCCCATGAGCCTTTAAGGCCTAACTAACAGCTTGATTCACCAAGTCTTGAACATAGTTTGATGATGAAGATCCTAATGCGCATAAGATAAGATAGAAGCTTTGCTTTTAGAAGTTTGACTTGCATATGAACTACTTTCACCCCATTAACTGGATGAACGGTAGGATGTGTTTGAGTGAGAAAAGCTGAGCTGATTCCTAAACTTGTAGAGACACCGGCATGATTCAGAGAACTGACATACTTACTCATTCGAAGATTATCATCCATCTCAAATGATTTGATGGTATAGGTTAGTTATGTGAGTGTTGTTGTGTTCAGATTCGTTGTTCTCTTAATAGTAGTCACACTGTTGTTCCATGTGTAAGGCAATGAATTCAACAGCTTCTTGTTGATCTCAGACATCTCTATTATGATACCCGCTTTTCTCATCTTGGTATTAAGTGCTTAATATATACTAATGAGTGAAGTAACCAATTCCCCTTGAATATGATTAAATATGTTGAATTCTATGTTTAACATTTCCCTTCGACTTTCCCTCATATCCAAATTTCCGTTAAACTTTTCTAGAAAGGCATCCCAAAGAAATTTTGCAGTGGTACATTCTCTTAAGGTTTGAGAAATGTTAGTGGACAAATACACACCGAGTACCCCATATGCCTTTTCATCATCAAGCATTAGTTTCTTATCATTTTTTGTGAAACTTTCAGGAGGGACATCAACTAGTCCTTCAGGAGTCATGTTTGAGGCTTGTGATGATCATTCTCAATGGATCTTAACAGTACAAAGTCATTGATTCTTACAAAGTTCTTGAACCTCCACTTATGTTCTTCCAAATTTCTTTCAAAGTTTAACAATTTAGGTGGTTTGTTTGTGGTTCCGGCCTCATTTACAAATATCATGTAGTTCTTCAACATTTCTGGATCGTAAGAAATCTTCACAAACTGATCAGTAAGTTACCAAACCAAAACAATCTTGAAAACTAGCAGATTCTGTTAAAAATTCTAAGTGCAAATGAATCGCAATCGTACGGTGAAATGCGATGCGATTGGTTTGTAAAATGCGATGCGATTGGTTTTTAGGGAAATGCGATTGCGAGTAAGAAAATGAACAGTAATGCGATGCGAGTAGGATTCCAAATGCGATTATAATTTCTAATGTGAGTGCGATTATAAATTCTAAATGCGATGCGAATTAAACCCAAATGCGGATGCGATTGGAATCTAGAGATAAAGCAATCGATCGAGACACTGTTTGCACGGATCTTCAAGTACACACCTATTTAGCAATTTTTTAAGCAACGAACATCTTGATTAACCCGGAATACACTTAAACACACTTGACAAACACGAAAACAATACCAACATCCAAGGTTGTGACCCAAGAACCTCAACTAGTAGAGCCGAATGCTCTTATACCAATTGTAGGCCCTTAAAGACGGGATCAAACAACTCGATCTTGAATCAATCTAACTTTTATGCTAGCAGAAATCATATACAAGCAACCGGGATCTCGGATCTTGCTTGGTTTGTTTTTTACTCGAAATGGAAATATAACACGATAAGGTTTAGAGAGATAGTAGGTAAGAGTTGGTGATTTTGCAAAAGGTTGTTGTATGCATGGAAGCTTGCACTATTTATAGTGCAAGTTCCATGAATTATTCTTTCATTACATTTGGCCCAAATGGGCTTTATTTACAAGGCATCATGCCCAAACATACAGAGTCTAAAAGAAAGCTACCAAGATATATCGTGAATGAAACGAACAAATACAAAAGACTTAGGGGTTGTTTGGCAAGTGCTGAATCATTAAGAGATGAATCAGTAAGATGTCTGAATAATTAAGAGACTCTGAGCTAATAAGAGTTGAACTAGTAAGTGCTATTTGGTTGGACCTCTGAATGACGATGCAGAAAGACTATTTTACCCCATGAAATATTTTGAGTTGAATAAAATGTATATGTTTCATCAGAGCTGACTAAATGTGCATCACACACCAACTTTGGGATCAAAACGCATTGGAGCACTTCACACATTCTAAAACCAAGTATGTATCCATCTTAATATTAATTTACCAAGGTTCGAAACATTAAGCAAGCTTTGTCGTCACCGTTACACACTACAATTATTCAAAAAAAAAACTATACCACTAAAATTACCATTAAATAAGTTTTGTTATCACCATTAAGCAAGCTTTGTCTTCCAAATACAAAGAACTGACATGGTATATAACCCTTAATTTGTGACCAAATACATAACTTTTATTTGAAAGTCCAAACATATAACAGAAAAAGAGAGGCTAATTGCAAGCCGCAAGGAGCCAAAAAAGAGTACAAACTAAGAAGAAAAGTTCACGAAATTAACAAGCACCAAGCTTCTCAATCTAAATTTGCCTTGCGCCGTCTATGCTTCACCCAAAAGAACGAGGTTGCCTTGATGCCATCCACCACCATATCCACTGAGACCGGGATGCGTTTAAAAATCTAATAATTCTGAGTCTTCCACTGACGAATATAAATAATTAGGCTGAAATGTGATACCAAATTGTGTTTTGCACCTGCTGTTGGAAACCGTAGGTACTTAATTCCATATTTTCCTCAACTGCAACTACTCAAGTGGCGTTAGGCTGGAGGTAGAGAGCTTTGATGATGCATTTTGTTCAGCATTCTCATGACCAATATCTTCACCAACATAAGCTTCTAAATCCATGTTTGGCTTGGCTGATTTGACATCCATTTTTCCTTTTAAGCCTCTTTAACATAAAGCAGCAAGTAAGCATGCAAATTTGAGTGCATCATTCTTTCACCAAGTGTAAAGTTTTCATTTTTATAGAAAATACCTTGACAAAAACACAAGCAATGTTAAGGTCCTAAGTTATGAAATTCAAAAACTAAGTTAAGAAAATTATCATCATTTAAAGGTTACAAAGCAACAAAGGCATTTAATTGCGTTTAATTGTTTTATTCTTGAGAAAGTTGTTGAAGGAAATTTAGACATTTCACATATTGAAAAGTATCTACATACTAATCTGTAAAGCCCCTTAATATATGAAAACTTAAAAGCTTTGTACACAATCAGGAAATTCAAGAGGGGTCTTAATTGAAAGAAGAACTAGCTTGTAGATTATCTCCCTACCTTTGCTACTAAAGTGTTAATAAATAGAAACTTTAGCCAATCAACATTTGTAATCATTTGTAATATCAAACTCTTAGAATCCAACAAAACCTAAATCGTAAATAGTAATCACAATAACCCTAAAACCTGAACCATATTTCTAGCACAAATGTGTATAAACTTTTAACCCTAGTTGAACCAATTACTCTACAAATTTGAATAAAAATCAATTAGCATAAACTGAACATCAATTAACGTATATTTTTCAAGGCATATGCAAATAAATCTTGAGATTTAACATAAACTGAGTTAAACCCTAGTTGTTCAAACCATATCAGAACCCAAGAGGTCGAGAATCAGAAATCGACAAGGCTAGGGAGATAGAAATTGTGCCTGGCCGTGCTTGGGATAGGACAGAAATCGAGCCACGTTGGTGGTGGTGTGTGTTGGTCATCGCCCAGAAGAGAAGAAGAAGGAATGAATATGTGTGGGCAATTAGGTCATCTTTCTCATTCAGCGATGCTCTAAATCTGAATGGGTAAGAGCCCTATTCAACATTCAGATGTGATATTTTGAATGAAGCAAACAATCTTAAGTCTGAGCGAACCAGACTTTAGCCCCATTCAGACCCATTCAGATGTCAAACAAACACACCCTTAGATGCACAAATGGGCTCAATAATAATAATAATAATAATAATAATAATAATAATAATATTACAAGTGCATGTGTCTGTATGAAAACATTTGAAAGTTATGTTTTTACATTTTTAAAAATGTATTGACTATTAACCGTCTACGTGTTATTCAGATATGTACAAATCATTATTTGAATATTTAACTTTATTCTTATTGCAAGATCATAAGCTGAATCGCCCGTTTCCTATATATAGAAAGCGACGTTTAGTTTGAAATATCATGTGACTATTCAGCCCCTCACAATAGAAGCATGTAAGTCGTTACATTTATTATTCGTATTATATATAATATGATATTTGGAGTAGGATTTAGGGTTACACTCAGGGTGGTGTTAAGTGACTTGACCCTTATCTAGGTATGAACTAATTACTCATGTTTAAACTAGGCAAGGTTGCCTAAAGCCAACCACGTTTATAAGTAGTTAAGCATAACGTCACCTAACATCAGATTACCTTAACTTGTAGCAGGACCATAGGACAGTACCTGTCGTGTTAACAGCCATTACACCAGAGAGTGATCATGACTACTTGAAAACTGTGATAGTATACTAGTATTGTTAAACTGGTAATAGTGAGAATGTTGCGATATGTAAATATCGATGGTGGTATAACACTACTACAAAACTGGGCATATGCAACCGTCGTTTCGGTTGCAAATCCGTCGCAAATATCCTTTTGCGACCGGTTTCAACGGTCGGTTAAATCTTGGTCGGGAATTTCTTTGGGACCATCTTTTGCAACCAAAAATATTTTAGCAACTGAACAATTTCGGCCGGGAAACTTGCAAACGATTTTGCGACCAAATCAATGTTTATTTTTTATATTTTCCTATTTTGTAAACTGGCGACCATATTTGCAACCAAAACAATTGTGACCGATTTAAAAAATTTGATTTCTAGTTTTTGCAACCGATTTTGTTTTGGTTGCTAATTTTGCAACCAATTTTGTTTTGATTTCTACTTTCGCAAAAAAAAGGGTTTTGGTCGGAAAATTTGTACCATTGTTGCAACGAAATTAGTTTTTAGTTTTTACTTTTTTACCCTTTTTTATTTATTAAAAATAGAAACCATATTTGCAACCGAAACATTTTTGGTCACTACATTTGCAACTGACTAACGACTGTAAAAGTTCATTCGCTGATTTTGCAACTGATTTTGTTTTGGTTGCTAACTTTGTGAAAAAATAGATTTGGTTGAAAAAATTACGACCGATTTTGCTACCAAATTAGTTTTTAGCTTATTATTTTTCTATTTTTAAATATAGCGGCATCTTTGCAACCAAAACAATTTTGCTCGCTACATTTGCGACCGAGTACCGACCGAAAAAGTTTGGTCACTATTTTTGCGACCGATTTTGATCTGGTCGCTAATTTTGCAACCGATTTTACTTTGGTTGCAAACTTTGCGACAAAATAATTTTGGTTGAAAAAATTACGACCGATTTTGTTATCAAATTAGTTTTTATCTTATTATTTTTTCTATTTTCTAAATATAACGACCGTATTTGCAACCAAAATAATATTGGTCGCTACATTTGCGACCAATTAGCAACCGAAAAAGTCCGGTCACTAATTTTGCGACCGACTTTCCTTTGGTCGCTAAATTTGTGACCGATTCGTTCTGGTCGCTAAATTAACGGCCGAATATGTTTTGGTCGCAATTATGGTCGCTAATTTTGCGACTATATTGGCCGGTCGCAAATTTCGGTCGCTTTTGCCTGTTTGTGTAAAGGATCCTTGTATATTTGATGGATATGTTATGAAAAACTGAATAGAGCATGTTCCTAGAGTAACCATGTGCTTACATACTTACATAATGGTTTGGGGACAATGATTCCCACGGCCCGGTGTTTGTGGTAATCCATGGTAGGCACATGTTGCTCCTGGACCCATTATAACAACCCATATTGTGTATGCATAATTACTAAAATTTGTTTTACAAATTGTGTCCCATGAGCTCACAAGCAATAACTGGCCGTTTTAAGTATACGTATCACAAGTGAACCATGATGGAAATATTAGTGCTACTTGATGATAATGATATCGGAGACCAAAAAGTCCTTAAGTTTTCGTGTTACCGTAGATAGTGACTTGATGTGCTTAAGAATTTCATAGTTTTAAATAATGTTTATGTTTTGTTCCGCTGTTAACTTGTATCAAGGGTGGGGTGTTATAGTTGGTATCAAAGCCCAAGGTTTTAGCGAATTAGGTACCTTAGTACCTAGGCTTTAACCAGAACACCTTAGGGATTAGGTTTATCAAGGTTTTAAAACCAAAATGTTGATTACATTAGTTATCCTAAGAATTCTTAAGTATGAATATGGGATAATAGGCTTGATTACTCAAATTCGAAGTACTAATAGTGGGACTAGTTGATGAAAATATTGCTATACATCTTGACAACTAGGTTGTACTCGACTAAAAAGAATGATCATTAAGTCTTTAGCACTAGGCCAAGTGAACATGAGTCCTACCTCAAGACCATTATCAAGTAGTAGTAAACATATAGTGAGGACTAAATTAAGAAAATACAAATGTTATGACGTGGCTAAAACATGATAGTTAAATTAATAGCACATGTAGTGTGTGATGTTTAAAGCCTAATAACAAAACTGAGAACATATTAAAATTTTTTATATCATTTAGTTGTTTTGCTTGATGCCACAATAATAGGGTTTTTGATCCAAGGATGATTTAGAACATAACACACGACAAAACTCACATGGAAATCGTATTGGAACTAAGGTGCTGTTTGTTTTTGAAGACAAAAATTGTCTGCAATCTGATTTCATCAAATTTAATGTCTGCAACTGAATATGTGGTCTGAAGGTCTGTAATTTGAAAATATAATACTGTTTGTTTTATAATCTGGATATCGTCTGCACAAGCTGAAAAGTAGTTACCTATCATATATATTACAGTAGATAAAAGTCATTTAACATTTGTAGACTGCTAAAAAATTGGTAGTGGTGTACGAACTATAGAAGTGGGTGGTGGTAGACAATTGTGGTAGGCGGTGAACGGTGGGTGGTGGTGATGGACGGTTGTGGTGGTGGGTGGTGGATCGTGATGGTGGACGACAATGGGTGGTGGTGGTGATGAACGGTGGTGGTGGGTGGTGGACTTTGGCGGTGGTGGATGGTTGTGGCGGGTGGTGGTGATGGACGGTTGTGGTGGTGGGTGGTGGACCGTGATGGTGGCCGACAATGGGTGGTAGTTGTGATGAACGGTGGTGGTGGTTGGTGGACTATGGTGGTGGTGGAAGGTTGTGGCGGGTGGTGGTGGCGGCGGACAGTGGTGGCGGCGGTGGATGGTGGTGGCGGGTGGTGGTGTCGACGGACGGTGGGTGGTGGTGGTGGTTGTGTCCGACGGGGGTGGTGGTGGTGATGGACGGTGGTGGGTGGTTAACGGTGGTGGTGAGTGGTTGACGATGGTGGTGGCGGACAGTGGGTGGTGGACGGTAGGTGGTGACTGTGGTGGTGGCGGCGGACGGTGGTGGGTGGTAGTGGTGGCGGCGGACGGTGGATGGTGGTGGTGGTGGCAGACGGTGGGTGGTGGTGGTGTTGGACATTGGGTAAAAGCTTATTTTTTAAGACCTTAAAAGGAGTTTTCAAATCTTTTTTAAAAAAAAAAAACAAACACTATTCAAGAGCTTATGTCTGCGCGCCCGCAGACATAGGCTCTTTGCAGACCTTAGAGAATCGAATAACTTGAAAATGGTTGACTTTTGAATGTCAAACTTGCTAGAACTCCTGAATTGATCACCAAAACACGAATTGCAACTAAATTGGGAGTGTGTAACGATTGAGAAGGGGTTTATGGACTTGTTTTTTTAAAGAAATTTCGTTAATACTACTTTAATGTACGAGATTTAGTAAATCACTCGCTTAAGGAAGTAAATGACTAAATTGATTGCAAAATCTCAATCTTAGAGGAAAAGCTAGAGGAGTTAGCATTAGAAACATTTCTACCATTGGCTTGGAGAACAATCAAAAAGCAAATGAATTTGGAAGGTTTCTCGTCAAAGAAATTGATTTTTAGCAAAGCAACCGACATATATGTCTGTGAGTCTATCGCGCGTCGCAACGGATGGAGCCTCAGCCATCACGACGCACGGCAGACCAAGAACCTTCTGAATTTCTTCACCCGTCGCATATTGCGGCGATGTTAGGACTGCCCATGCTTTGCGTGGTGAAACCAAGAATAACAAAATTTTGATTTTTGACACTTTTGACTCATATGCTATATTTAGATGCATAATGACGTAAAATACACGAAATTGAGTTAGTGATCGAGTTTGAAGTACTCCAACAGCATAAACAAACATAATTCAATAAAATTAATGTATCGAATATGAATAAGTCTTTTAACAACAATTGAAACTTCCAAAATTTAAACGGGGCGGGGTTTTGGGTTTGAAAGTTGGCAAATGTTACAAACGCGCCCCAGTTAAAAGATATATATGACCGATCCAAAACTTTCTATGTCTTCAATCTTTATTAACCCAATAACACATGTCTTCAAGTAACCGGGCCCAAACGGAAACCCAAAGCCTCCACAAACCCAAAATGTTGGTAACCTACAAAAATAATTCGAGTTAATTGCCATTTTTGTATATGTGGTTTGTCCAATTATGCAACTTTAGTATCGTTTTTGAATTTATTGGAAATTGCTACTTAACTTTTCTAAAACTTGTCATTTTAGTTTTTTTTTTCTAACCCGTCTATTTTGTCCGTTAAGCTATGGGTAAATTGATAATTTCATTTATTTTATTTATATTCTATTTTGATCTAAGTGTCATTTTCATATACATGGTTTGTTCAATTACGCAACTTTAATACCTTTCTTGAATTTATTACAACCAGATACTTGGAGTAGTTTTGAATGCATAAGCGAAGCAAAAAGGAAATTTGTAATAGAAACAAAACCGGTGATGTTGGATTGTGACTGTTGTTCAAGTGATTGAGAAGTGATATTTATGCTTGTTATGTGTGGTGTATGGGTAAGTAAAGAGAAGAATTAAAAACAAAATTAAATTAGAAGAAAAATAGAATCAAGTTATTTACATCTGAATATTTCAATCAAGATTTGTGATTAAACTTTCATGTATGCTTTTCATACATGAATAAGAAGTTTTCATCTTCTTATACATATGTGTTACATGTATAATTGATAATTAGATATGATTAGCAGTGCATGTCCTAATAATACTCATGAGCATATGGCTGATCATAGAACATACCAAAAACTCATATTGAACATAAGGATCAATAACAATAGAGAGGTGGACAAGCAGGCAATAAGCTGCGCCGTCATCCCCTTTTGAATGACAAACCCAATCCTACTAGAAAGAAAGTTATAGTTATTTGGGGGCAAGGGACCCAAATGTATCAAAATTAAAAGGAATGAAGACGTGTTGATTATCGGCACATGTTTTCTCATGCTTAGCAATTTTTCCCGATTCCGCCTTCAACACAACCTGTCTAGCAACAAATCCGGTATCCCTAAGCCTGACAATGGGGGATACTCCTATAAGGTCTATACAAGCATGATTCACCTACCCATCCAAACACAAGAACATCTACTGGCCGTACAGTAGACCTCCCTTCAAAGGGATCCGACAGGAAATTCGCAGGTGCTTTTTTTTTGCTGAGATCCTCGCTCGTTTTAACACATCACAAAGTACATCTCTGACTAAATCATGTTTATATTTAAAACCCGGAAACCCCTTGCAATGAACAACATGCTCACCAAAATTATCCAAACAAACTTGACGGCCTATCGGGCATGACTCATCAACTGGGAATAGTGGGATCATTAAACAATATTTAAGAATGGCCACTTCCCTTTAGCATCACACACACCTTGTCCATCTCATATTATACTTGTTCTTCAGTCTTCACCTTCCACACATTTTCTTTTCTTTCAGCTAAGTGAAATCCAATCTTATTGCCTAATTCGAGAGGTTAATTGATTTCCAAGACATATTATCATCCAAATTATCTGTTTTATTGGAAAATACGTATATCAAATGGATTCTCTGTCATTAAACATCGTTTGAGGAATAGTCCGATTAGTTAGAATCAGGAAAAGAGAGAATTACCATACATGATAGCGCACGCAGACTCTACATTATTGGAGAAAGATACAAGCAATTCTACCAGTGCAGGATTATAGATCTTATCAAAAGCAATCAAGTACTCTTGTCTAAATAGTCAAAGTTGTTTTCGCTAAAAAGTGATGACGCGTGATTCAATCTGTTGCTGATGCAGAAGCTCAAGACGTTCATAGAAAGCTTCTGAATAAGTCATAGCCACGTTTCCTTTGTTCTAGTTGGTAGTTGCTGAATAACCGGTCAAGAGGTTTCCCCTTGTGACCGTTAGTTTGTTCCTCTTTTTATGTATTTATATTTCTATTTAAAGCAGTATATTATGCAGCTCTCATGTACCGAAAATTATTCATTAATCAAAACATCCTTGAACTTTCATTCCTTGATGCAGTTTAATTAGCCTTTTTGTGTTTCTCTCATAGCAACAAAAAGTCATGATGTTAGATCAATATTATGATTTTGAAATGGCAGTAACTATCCTAATTATTGTTCATAACTAAATTTTGCTATAGAATACTAACAAACGTAGGGTGAATTATAATTGAATAGTGAGGTAAATAGTAACTCTTGAAGCCGAGGAAAAATGACCCTATTTACTAAACACTAACCCACTCCATTTTTGCATCACACACACCTTATCCATCTCCTATGCTTACAGACAACTTGTTCTTCATCTGCAAATATTTTCCTTCACCTTATCCACACATTATCTTCTCAAATATCCAACCAACTGAAATGTGAAATCTAATCTTACTGCCAAATTCTAGAGTTTAATTAACTATAAAACATTATCATCCAAATCATCGTTCTACACTGACTGGCAGATGGTCTGGAAATCCTAGCTTTCTTCCTTCTTATGTTTTCTTGAGAGATATCAAATCAATTTATAGGCCTAGATAAAGATTACGCACGTCCGAAGCCAAACCGATGATTGTTGGCAGGTAATTCGGACGATTAGGATTCTTATGTCACCAATCTACAGCCAGCTAGAGAAACTATAACATCAAACATCGATTAGCGAGTCGTCCGATGAGTTCGAGTCAGGCAAATAAAGAATTACCAGACATGATTGAGCCCACAAAGTCTACATTCTTGGAGAAAGATCCAAGCAATTCCACCGGATCAAAGATTTTATCAAAAATAGTCAAGCTATCTAAATGTCGTCTGAATGATCAAAGTGTTTTACGCTTAAAAGTCTTGATGTTAGATCGATATTATTTTCGTAGCAATTATAAATAAAAGATCGGTATTTCATGTGGACATATTATTGATCACCCACCCAAGGTATGACTTTTACAATAAATTATTTTCCACGGCTTCTTTGAAGTTGACGTTGCAAAACATTCAAATAAATATTAGCCACAGTTTCATTTCGTCATTAATATTCTCTAGTAGATTGTTTCGTTGACTTGAGTTACATATAATCATAAAAGAACCAAAAAACCTGCACCTTTCTACCAAGTTCCCACTATCATGGAATTCATTACCACCCATCTAATCACTTGCTTCATTCTTGTCTTGATCCCACACATAACCTCACTTTCTTTCAATTATTCTTTTGTGAGTCCCCGGAATCAGAGTCAGGAAGAAAATATTCGATTGGACAGAGCTAACTTCTCCGACGATGGAATCCAGTTGACCCCAGATCAGATTGGTGCTAACAACCAGAGCCAAATAACCGGGCGAATGACATACTACAAGGAATTTCGTCTTTATGACAGAAATTCTAATGACCAAGCAAGCTTCTCTACCAATTTTACCTTTGTGATTGATTCAAACGGATCTGCAAATTACAGTTATGGCCTCACATTCTTCCTTGCTGAGAATAATACTGAGCTCAAACCTGACGGAAACATGGGGCTTCCGATGATCGAGTCAGGCAGTACCTCGAGATTTCGGTTTGTTGCAGTGGAATTTGATACTTACTGGGATCTCGGGTGGGATCCAGAGTACTCCAACAGTACACGCATGGGAGATCATGTAGGTATCAGCAAAAGCTCGCTTAAATCTGATAAGTATAAGAAATGGTTAAGCAATGTAACTGGTGGGGGATTGTGCCATGCTTGGATCAGGTATGATTCAGCTACAAATATTTTTGATGTTTCGTTCACCAATTTTCAAAACAACACAGTCGTACAAGATAGATTTAGCTACACGGTTAATCTCGAGAAGGAGTTGCCTGGAAACGTTATTATTGGGTTTTCAGCAGCCACTGGACTGGCGTTTCAGAAAAATATCTTGAAATCTTGGAGTTTCGAAAGCTCAGGTATAGACCAAACCCCTGATCTAGGGAAAGGGGAAAAGAGCAAGGTGGGACTGAAAGTTGGATTATCGGTTACGGTTTCTATTCTGGTTATACTTTCGGTTGTTTTGTGGAGATGGAAAAGGGCTAAAGACAGCGAAGATGATGCTGAACAACTTGAATTTGAAATCGAGATGAATAAAGATTTTGAAATGGGCAGCGGGCCGAAGAGATTTTCCTACCATGAATTAGCTCAATCAACCAGTGACTTTGCCTTGAAGGAGAAGCTCGGAGAGGGCGGTTTTGGTGGTGTTTACAGAGGTTTCCTGAAAGAATCAAGAACGTATGTTGCGGTAAAAAGGATGTCGAAAACCTCCAAACAAGGGATCAAGCAGTACGCATCGGAAGTCAAGATCATTAGCCGACTAAGGCATAAAAACCTGGTGCAACTCATTGGTTGGTGCCATGAGAAACACGAACTCCTGCTTGTTTACGAGTATATGGAAAATGGAAGCTTAGATTCACATCTTTTCAAGTTTAAGAGCTTGTTGTCATGGGGAACAAGATACAAGATTGCTCATGGGCTGGCTTGTGCTTTATTGTATCTACACGAGGAATGGGAGCAATGTGTTGTACATAGAGATATCAAATCAAGTAACGTGATGTTAGATTCAAATTTCAATGCAAAGCTTGGTGATTTTGGGTTAGCTAAGCTGGTTGACCATGATAAACGCTTGCAAACAACCATGCTCGCTGGAACTTTGGGTTACATGGCTCCCGAGTGTGTGGTAACCGGTAAGACAAGTAAAGAATCAGATGTGTTTAGTTTTGGAGTTGTTGCATTAGAAATAGCTTGTGGACGTAAACCCATAGATTATGATGTTCAAGACTCCCAAACACGGTTGGTAGAATGGGTTTGGGAGCTGTATGGGACCGGGACACTTTTAGACGCAGTCGATCCACGTCTAGGATCGGATTTTAAGGAAGAGGAAATCAAACAGTTGATGATCATTGGGTTATGGTGCGCGCATCCTGATTCAAATAGTCGACCATCAATGAGACAAGTGATTCAAGTATTGAACTCTGAATCTTCCCTTCCTATACTCCCCTCAAATATTCCTGTAGCGTCTTATTCAATGCGTTCCATGTCTTCGCCATTTAGCGTCGCTTCCCTCGCCCAAAACCAATCATTACGTGCCATCTCTAACACAGATTCATCAAAGCAAACGACATCATCAACAACTTCTTCTTGTTCTCCATCTGTATCACTATTGCATTCCACCTAAATAGATTGGAAACCGTAGAAGTACTTCATTAACCGAAGCCTTCAATTGTATTTTATATTGATTGTTTCGTAACCATCACAACAGAATTACTGATCGCCTTGATTGATCCATAGAATCTTGTTAAATCTTGTTTTTCTGATTGTTTTCTTCTATAGTTATATTCAAGCATTAAATTGTTATGTGATTATGTGATTTCTAATCATATATGTGTTGGTGTGATTTTACCCAAAACCAAATGGAGAGCTATAAGCCTATTAATCTATTATATGAGACGGGCAGTTGACAATACCAGCAAATGAGGGGAAAAAAACTCTTATTATTGGCGTCAAATTAAAATGTGCAGACAATATGTCGTTATATTGAATCACTTAAAAATTATTAAATGTTCTTGTTTGAATATATATATTTAATTAAGAAAATATTCAATTACAATAAAAGGGCAGGTAAGCGGGCAACAAGCTGCGTCGCCGCCCCATTTTGAATGACAAAACCATTCCTACTAAAAAAAAATCTATGGTTCTTTGGTGTCAATGAGACGCTGTACACAACCAGCTGAACTCTTTACAGAAACATAATACTTTAGAGACACAAGACCCAAATGTATCAAATGCAAAGAGAATGAAGACGTTACAAGACTTGACTCATGAAAATATATAAATAATCAAAGTCAGTATATAATATTGAGAAGCGGTAGTAATCCCACAACTACAAAATGAAGCTACAACACCAATAAAGTGTAGATTTATGTCTTGAAAGTAATGAACTATGACCAATGTGACTTCTTACAAAGTGCCACCAGCTTTATCTAGTGTTCTGTCATATCTAAAACGAAACTTATGTTATGTCTTAATATACAGCACTTTGATAATGATGCTCGTGCATAGGAAATGCCACGCTTTAAACTTCAACCTCATTTTAACAACTTTAGTATTCATGTGCCACACAATTTACAGTCAGTTGTAACACTTTCAACAGCAAGGGATAGATTTAAGGACGAAACCGAGTAACAAAATAAGGTCTCTCTTAGGCTATCCCGGACGACAATAGGGACGAGGGGGGGGGTACTATTTGTCGCTGTTCAAACCGATAGTAATAATAATAATTTAATAAATTGATTGTTGAACGGTCATAACCATTAAAAAAAACTTAATATAAATACCAAACCGATTCAATCATTTTCACCATTTCATATACAAACTCAAATATAAATACCAAACCATTTTCACCATTTTCACCATTTCATACTTTTTCATCAATACAAAAGCTATTTTCATCAAGTTTTTTTTTTCAAAATGAATTCCCCGAACTCTTCCGACATTTGAGATCAACTAATTGAGGATACGAAGAACATTGATCAGATGAACCACAGTCGTTGAAGGATGAGGAAGAGGTTATGAGCGCAATGCAGGCTTTCGCCAAAAAGATAGTGTCTGGCGCTACTAGTTCTCCGTCGCGCCGTAGGCGATTGTATATCCTTCGAGATCGTCTGGATACGAACGATCGTTTGCTGAAGGACCGAAATTCGACGACTTTACGTTTGAACGTCGTTTTCGGAAGTCTATACGTTTATTTTTGCGCATCGCGGGAGATTTGGAGAGGGGGTATACGTATTTTCAACAAAAACCCAAAGCAGGAGAATATTTAGGATTCACCGCCATCCAAAAGTGTACTTCGGCGCTACACATCCTCGCATACAGCAACACGACCAACATCAACGACGAGTATTTAAAGATGGCTGAGAAAACGACGCGAGACTCGTTGGAGAATTTTTGCATTGGTAAAATTTAAATTGTTTAGCGTTAATTGTGTTATATTGTTTGTATTAATTATTTTTAATTTACTTTTTTTTAATAATTTATTTCTATAGGAATAATACAATTATACAGTGGTCCTATCTGAGGATTCCAATTTCAAACGACCTAAATCGCATATGCGATGTACATGAAAGCAAACATTCTTTTCCTCGGCATGATCGGGAGTATAAATTGCATGCATTGGGAGTGGTTCAATTGCCCAACCGTATGGCGAGGTCAATACACTCGTGGTGACCATGGAGTACCAACAGTTAGTATTCAAGCCATTTGTTCACATGACCTTTGGATTTGGTCGGCCAACTTCGACTTCGTCGGGTCCAACAACGACATAAACGTTCTCAACACGTCGCTCGTGCTAGAGTATTACATGAGCCGTAGCATACCTGTCTTACCGTATTATGCCAATGGTACATACTATTGTCACGGATACTATTTGGGAGATGGGATATATTCGGAGTACTCGATCATCGTCAAAACGTTTCAAGACCCGATCGAAGAAAAAAGAGAATACTTTAAGAAGAAGCGAGAGTTCGCACGAAAGGATATTGAGAGGTGTTTCGGGGTTCTAAAAAAATGTTGGCATTAAGTGAAAAACCCATGTCGTGTATGGTCGATGGAGAAAATGAGTGATACCATGTATATGTGTATCATATTGCATAAGGGCAGAGCAATATGCCAACACTATATACCAGGGATCATTCCAGAACAATTCCCTGAACCAACCGAAGAACAACGAACACGAAACATTTACGAGCTCACATCAAGTGAGATACATAACCAACTTAAGCTGGATTTGGTTCAACACGTTCGGGATAATCATCTCGTTGAAGTCGAAGACGAGGAGGAGGACGGGGACGAAAATGACGAATAATTTTTTTTTATATGTATTTTGTATTTTTTTTGGTTTGTTTTTTATTTTGATTTTAAATTAGTTTTATTTTATTTAAATAATTTAATAAATTAGTGGTTCTTTTATTTGTTTAATTTAATTATAAAAATAAAATAATAAAAAAGGTGACTTGGCAAAGGTTGGGCTACGACACTATTACACCAAAAAAACAAAAACCCACTATTTGCTTATTGGGCGCAACGTGTTGTAAGTCGTCCCATTTGATGGCACCTTCACTGCACATAGCGTTACTTGAAACCGATCAACATTGGTTTACTTCCAGCGTATTTTCATAAAGAAAAAAAAAGCTGGGATATGACAAATATGTCATGAAAGTTTATGTGCTAAATGTTAGTTTTGTAGTAATCGATCGCTCGGATGCCAGAGAGAAAAAAATTATGAGAATATTCTCTAAATATACTATTAAAGCAAAATGACTTTTTCATATTGTATTACTATCTTTAGAACCCGTGTAATCACGGAATTTGTCAAATATTAAAAATAAATAGGATGAGTTATTAAAAAAAATACAAAATTAAAGATAAAAGATAAATGAGACATATAATACAAACAATAAAAGTTTAGAATAAAAATTTTGCATATTTGATCAAATCTCTTATATACAACATTTATTGTTTTTTATAAATTACACTAACTTTTAAGTCCTAATTGCATAACTATTAGATTCCGGTTATATTAGTTGTGAACTTGATGTTTATATCATGCATGTATGTATAATGGAGTTGTTTTTATTGTGTAAGACCTATTTTACATGTATATTTTGATATTTCTACCCATATTGTATGTATCATACCAGTTTTATTCTGAGTCATATTTGTTTAATAAGCCAATCTTTATTATTATTATTATTATTATTCTTTGGATCATCCTATGGATTACTCTTTTTGGTATATAGGTCCTTAAACATTGTTATGTTTGATGAAGACATTATCTTGAAAATGAATAAAAATATAAGAGATTATTAATCTTAAATATATATAAATGTAACCTTTAAAAGCTTTCTCTTTACATATTTTCAAACTATCAGATTGCATTATATGTAAATAAAAGTTTCTCATACATTTGACCTGAAATCACGAGTATAAGTCTCATCAAACCCAGGTAGCCCTTAAACATGTTATAACATCTCATTAAATAAAAATTAATTTCACCAAATATTTGATATGAAAATCTTATAAAAAGGAATATACTAAAAATTAATATCCATTAAAAATGATATTATATATAAGAAACAACTTTATGGTAAAAAAAAAATAAACGGGTCATGAGTTTCACCAAATTTAAAATAAAATAAATTAAAAAATATTCGAAAGACAATTCAAAAAACCCCGTAATAAGAGGGATAAAAGTTAGTTTCATATAAATTTACAAAACAATAATCTTTTATAATAACATGAACATTTGTTACAAATAAGAATATAATTTTATAAACATTAAATTAAAGCTTTTAATTTATGATATTTTTTATTTCAGTGTAATTTTTTTATATTGAACAACAAACTAAATAAAGAAAGATAATTCAAATATATATTTAGAAAAATCATGGGATTATATTTAGGAAAAAGTATTATAGTTCACATATATATTTTAGAAATAATTCAAACTTATTTCTAAATTTTGTTTTAAAAAACACTGGTATCAAATAAACCTTAATTTGGTATCCGTAATATTAAGGATCGAAGAATGAAAATAAGAGAATTATATTTGTTATCCTTAACCAAAAAAATATTGGCCATTATTTACTAATTTCAAATATCATAATTTTGATAGTATACTTTTATTTGACCTAAGGATTTACTTACCTAGAATGAATGAGAAATGAGGTAAACATTTTGGAGGGAAAAATTTGTCAAGAAAGAATATAGACTTGACACATCATCACCAACATTTTACTTTATTAGAAAAGTATGAAGTATGATTCTAAGGCCTGTCATATGAACGATTTCCTATATTATCAAGCCAATCAATTATCTTATATTTGGAAATCCCAATAAATAAGTTCCAGAAATATTCTAGGTGAATGGATACATATAAAACTTTGTTAAATATCCTAATAGTATGTTATAAGTTAACCTTTGAATATTGTTAATTATAATGATCTTAACGTTTCTCCTAATCACATGGGTCACCATCCAGTGCTGTATTTAAAGAGATTTTTAAATATTTATGAATTGTAAAATTTTGTTTATCATTATTTATATCTTATTAATCCATAATATATGTTATTTGTACATTATTAATTTAACTTTTTAGTTGTATTTTTTTAACCACCTGTGTATCACACGGTCTCTATCCTAGTCTGTATAATAAAAGAAAACCCCTAAGAGCATCCACAATAAAACATTTTTACATGGTGTTTTCAATGTATCAAAGTGGTACTTGCCCTATAATGACAACCTTTCTCTCTCTTGCTCTACTTACATCCATTTAAAAACATTATTTTTCTGACCACTCTTCTCTCTTCTAGTCACTCTCACATACTAGTTTTCAGTAGTTTTTGTGAAGAACTAATCATCATATATCTTCTAGTAAAGTATCAATATCATCTCTGAGGTTTGGTTAAATATGCGATTTTCGTCAAAATAGTTAAATTTTTGCAGTAGGTCCATTGAGGTTTCCCATTTATCGCTAATGTCGTCCATTTTGCTAACTTCGTTATTTTTTTTACTTTTATTTCTAACTAGGCTTTTACCCGGCGCGTTGCGCTGAACTGTTATGAATTTGGTAAAACATGGGTGTTGCTGCCACAACTGCACGCAAATTCGGCCAGTAACATATCATGGAATCTTTTCCTCGATTCCACGTGCTAAGCGTTTACTAACCCGTTGTCCTACGATAACGCGTGAAGATTTCCAATTAATCTACATATTATACAATGTAACATTACCTAATTCGTGATCCAAAACTTGTCATCTTTATAATAATCACATTATTCATAGCCATAGATTTATGATTTAATTCAGAAGCCTAATTTCATATCCACTATAAGGCCCCGGTTCCGGTACCCTATATTGACGTTGGATTTACTCATAAACACATTTCTAAATATCATAGTTAATTAAAACTTTTCACTGAATATAATAAGTCAACCATATATTACATAACCATTCAAATCTTGTATTAACATCATTCAAATTTGTCTTTCAAACTAGAAACATAATTAAATATGACAACATAACATTCTTCTCAAGATGCTAGTATTTTCAGTCCAATGCCATGTATTCAAGTGAGCTGCCTTAGTCTATTCACATGCGTGCATACTAAAAGTCAGCTACGCTGAGTGAGTTCTAGTTAAATCAGGGAACATACAATCATACACTTAGTAACATATACGCATCCGAAGATGCATACTATATACTTTACATGTTTACCTTCATTCTGTACATACATATATTCATACATTTTCTCATACCTTCATACCTTCATACTTTCATAATACATGCATAATTATATTAACAATATCATATATTAGTAAGGTCTGGTTGATGTAAGGATGAAATAACGTGCTTTAGGTGTTTTATATTGTGTGTTTTACTTGTTTATATGTATTGAACACAATTACTTTGATTGGTTTTATGTTTACAGGTGATTGGAACTTAAAAGAGCTTAAAGGAGCGAATTTGGAGCATTCATGATGGAGTGGAAATTAAAGTAATGATATATGATATGATAGATAATTAAAATATGAAGACGTGGCCGCAAACGGGGAGAAAAACGGAGTAGAAATTAAGGTTTTATGATGAAAACGGTGTTTTGGTGTTGTAGCCATCGTAAGGCAGTGACCAGAGGCCGTAGGCTACGCCCAGGCCGTAGGCTACGCCCGGGACTAATGGAATCGTTTTTTCTTGTTTTTCTTCCATATTTAAGCCTAATTAAACCCTAATTCTATTATGCTTCATACCCTGACATCCTTGGGCGATTTGGGGCCATTCTCCACCATCATAACACCTTTCGATCATCATAATCATCCATGTTATCATCCTTGCAACAATAAATGAAGCTATTCAAGATCAAGATGCAAGGCTAAACCGTTCGTGACCATCTCCGGGAGTAGGTTTGTGTTTGTAAGCAAGACTTTTTGGTATTTGAATCATTACATTGGAACTAGAGTTGATCAATAATTCAGTTGATTAACCTTTTATGTTTATTTATGCATTCAACAGTTTTTCATAATTGAATTTTTGTGATTTTATCAGTTTATTGATTTGTGGTCATCAACTTTTAGGATTAAGTTCTTTGAGTCATTGACTCATTTATCTTTAGCCATTAAATCACTTATATTTATCAAACCCTAAAACTGGTAATCAATTAGGTTATTATTCAACTAAGCCAATTGTTCTGATTAAGTTCTGACGATCAGCAAGGTCAAATATCTATAGGTGTAAATGTGTAATCAAACGAGTTTTCTAAATAGGTATAATCAATTGGTCTAGTTTGCTTCACAACGTGAAACTCGGAGTTGGTTACTTTTTCTCTAATTGTTTTACAACCAAACTACTCATTTAAACTACTTAACATCGTCTTTCCGCCTAGCATAATTAGTTATTAAGTATTAAACTTGATTAGCACTTTCCACTGATTCTTTGTGGATTCGACATATTACTTGCCCTTGCTAGTAGAGGTATTTTACAAATGTTTTTGATTGACCTTTCGACATCGATCAAAATGGCGCCGTTGCCGGGGAACCAAAGCGCAAAGTGCTAGTTTAGTGTTTTGTTTACTTTTAGTTTTACTTTATTTTTTATAAGTTTTACGCTTGGTATTTGTGTGTCTTATGTGTGTAGGTAACTCATTATGACGTGGAGTTGGGTCTATGACCCACATGAAGGATATAAGGCCATGGAGGATGATGACTCGTACCATACACATTCATATCATGGTCCAACTTCAGCAAACTCTCAAGGCTTCTACGAGTCAGATAACCAAAGGAGCTTCAACCAACAAGGTCGCAACAGGCAGCACCAAAATTATTCATCGCCTCAATCTGATTATCGGGGTTATTTTGGGTCAACAACAAAAAACCAAGAGAAGTTTTATTAAAGTAGTTATCAATCTGAGAAGAGAATTAATGGTTACCAGTTTGAGGATGATTCTGAGTATGATAGTGATGGGCTCGAGACGCTAACTTTTGTAAATTATGAAGAGGATGAGGGCTACTATTCTGATTAATACCTTCAACCGACATACGAAGAAGTCCCTCACTATTATAATCAAGTTATGTACAATCAGAGAGAGATTATAGGGGAGGGGGTATAATAAGGGGTATCAAAAGGACTATCAGCAATGTCAAGGTCAGGGAGCAATTCAAGGTCAAATTCAGCTAAAGGTTCGGAAGTATTAACACTATTAAACAAACATATGACACTGTTAAAAGACCTCAGTCGGATGATGGAAGTTCACGAAAAGGCTAACGATTCTCAAGATAAAATTATGAGCCAACTAACTGATGATTTAGCCCAAATTAAGTGAGACATGGAAGAGGAGGATCTTGATCAATCAGAGAATGAAGTTGAGGATGTGGTTGTGGAGAATAATACCACACCAATTCCTCCGGTTACTGAAGAGCCATTAAATGCATCGGTTGTAGTTGCTGATGATGAAATTGAAGGAGATGATCCAGACTTGTTGGAGCATAGAACTGAATGCCAAGACCTGGATGAAGAGATATTAGTAGAAGAAGTAGAGACTAAGATAGTCTCAGATTATCACGATAATCCTCCATTACACATTATTCATATTGATAAAGTCGGAGATGATGATCTGAACTCAAATAAAAAGAAGGTGAAGGTGAAGAATATTGGGAAAAATGGTAAGAAGTGGGATCATGTTGGTTCTACAGACATTTCAACCATGAGGAAGAAGGTATGGGCACAACACCTCAACTACCGAGCATACACGGGGAATTCGGTGGAAAAATGTTCAGTTCGACCACGATCGAATCCTAGTATTTTAATATCAAGAAAGAGGGCGCGGGCTCGATGTGTGAACTACCGGGCATATGCGGGAAACGTTGAAGGTAAATGTGCATTCACACCGGCACACGTTTGTTCATTAGACTTGATGAATGTGAAAGGGGAAACAGAGTTGAGGCAACCTAACTACCGAGCATATATGGGAAATTCGGTAGGTAAATGTTCCATTAGACCTCCATGAACGACGCATAAGGTATGGTGTGGCTGAAGACCTTAACAAAAATTTAGCGCTAACCGGGAGGCAACCCGGACTTGTATTCAGGTACGTGTATATTATGTTGTATTTAAAACTTTGTGGGTATAGTTTCCTATAAACCCTCACGAGACCTCACTCGTCCACCCCGGCTACCGGGGGGTTTAAAGGGCTTGTTGTATATGCTAAATGCAATCGTGATTCCTATGAAAGTGACTTAGGTCTTTTAACATTCTCCTTTAACAAATTTAATTATGAAATTTATTTAACTCGGCTTGGTAATTAAAATCAACAGTTTTGCAAACAGTTTAAAAGGCTTATTCTAACGGTTGTGAGAAGCATGCTTCTACACGTGTGAGAGTTTGCAGATACTGTTGAGTGAGTTAGGGAGACATGTTCGTTTCGAGCAAGTACGAGTGCACACGAGTTACTAATTGCTATATCACGTGATTTTGTTTTCATAACTTTCTTTGTTTTGCTAGTTTGTTTGTAAGAAGTGTAATTGAATAATTTAATTGAATAATTTATTATGAACATTACGTTAAGCCCGGTTTTAAAATTAATAATCAATCAATTTTAACACCGTCCTCAATAATATATGTTTTATTGATAAATTTTAAACATTGAGGACAATGTCAACCTCAACTGTGAGGATGGGGAAAATTTGAAATTTTAGGCCTTAGAGTAGCTTGATTGTGCGCAAAAGCCGGAATTCTAACTTGTTAATTGTTAGTATTAATGCCAAGTAGAGGTCTTTGGTCATGGTTAGTTTTTAAGCTTCTCAAAAGTCTTCCCATGCAAATGTTTTTCAAAAATAGAAAATTAAAATGGACCGTTTAGATGGGGATAACGAGTCATGGGGACGGGTACACATGTTTCATATCGACAGCCTAATTCTTCTGGCACGTGTGTGAGATTTGCTTTATATATAATACACATATAATATATAGTATATACACATGTCATATGAGTGTCATTATAGAGAGTAACCAGTATGTCCATGATATCTAGAACTTGGTTGTCTCATGCATTTCGAGATCTTAATACCACCACCTGTATGGAGAAACAGGACTGTAGAAAACACACTTTATATTGGCCTTACATGAAAAAGTAAAATAATACTCCCTACCCAACATTATCCCCTAAGAGCCAAGTTTGTGTCTTTCCCCTTTTGTTTGTTTAACCCACATTACAAGCCGTGTTTGCCTTGGCTTTTATTATTTTTAACCCTGTGGATGAAATTCGGTATGTCAAGAGTTGTATATAAGTTTTTTGCCGAGCATAGTACACAATGTACGTATGTCTCGAGTCATTTGTTTGTATATATTGATGTTAGTGTTTTGAAAAGAAAAAAAATTGAAAAAGAAAAAAAGTGAAAAATCAAAGAAAAACTCAAAAAAAGTCAATGTTTGAGTCAGTATTGGTTGTAAATGAAAGTCAGTAAGTTGGTTTACTTGTTTAGTCATTTGAATAAATTGGGTTTCATCCACCATTAGTCACTAAATAAATCCGCTTCCACACCCTAACCTAAGCCACAGAAAAACCCTTAGTTCTATTCTCTATGCAACCGGTGGGTAATGGGTGGAGATATGACTTGCTTCCAAGCTTATTACATTGTGTTCATACTTGGTATAGAGGGCAGAGAGATACTAGCACATTTTTTGTTGGTCCAGATATTAAACCGAGAGGAGAGATGTTATATTATGAGGGGTATGAAAATGTGTGCCTTAACCGGAAACCAAGTACACTCGTTTGGGAGGTTTTATAGTTTTTAAACGTATAATAAATTGTTTGGTGGGTTATCAACCTTGACAGTGTCAGTTCTTGGGAATTGTGTATGACCTTATACCTCACTAGTATTAATACTAATAATTGATGAACCATCGATCGAGGTGTATGTGTTTCATTATAGTTTTCTTGAGGGCAAGCAAATGGTAAGTGTGGGGATGTGATGTAACGATGAAATAACGTGCTTTAAGTGTTTTATATTGTGTGTTTTACTTGTTTATATGAATCGAGCACAAGTACTTTGATTGGTTTTATGTTTACAGGTGATCGGAGCTTAAAAGAGCTTAAAGGAGCTTAAAGGAGCGAATTTGGAGCATTCATTATGGAGTGGAAATGAAATTAATGATATATGATATGATAGAGAATTGAAATATGAAGATGTGGCTGCAAACGGGGAGGAAAACGGAGTTGAAAGGAAGATTTTATAAAGAAAACGATGTTTTGGTGTTGTAGCCGTCGTAAGGTAATGACCAGAGGCCGTAGGCTACGCCCAGGCCGTAAGCTACGGTGGCCAGGCCGTAGGCTACGGCCGAGTTTGATAGAAAATTGTTTTTCTTGTTTTTCTTCCATATTTAAACCCAATTAAACCCTAAATCTATTATGTTTCATACCCTGACATCCTTGGGCGATTTGGGGCCATTCTCCACCATCATAACACCTTCCAATAATCATAATCATCCATGTTATCATCCTTGCAACAATCAATGAAGCTATTCAAGATCAAGATGCAAGGCTAAATCGTTCGTGACCATCTCCGAGAGTAGGGTTGTGTTTGTTGTAACAACTAGGGCTTTCAAACTTATACTTACCCGACTCGGTTCCGTGTTAGGGTTACTTTTTAATATAATTCACGTTTATCAAGCAAAAATTGATTATTTTATTAATATATAATTATTTATAATTAAATCTTTAAAGTTTGTACACTTTTAGCCCAATATATATATATTCTTACCTCATATATATCCAACCTCAAACTCCAAGGACAAAACTGTAACTTTATATTATAATCCATTTCCAAGCTAGATTATTCGTTTACCCGTATCATTGTTTATCTGGGTTTTCTGGTACCCAAATCAAATAATCATCAAATTAAGCTAACAAAATCCGTTTGTAATCAAGTTTTGATCTTGGAAATTGTTTATATATGTAAAACGCGGCCTCACCGACGTTTTAAACACGCTAATAATATCAATTTGATCAGTTCTTCCATCATTATCTAAATCGCCAACCCTAATTCTTGATGGACACGATATCGTTAATTTTATTTCAATTAAAGGTACAGATACTTTCCCTATAATGTGACCGACAATGTCCCTCTTATTTAATTGAATCGTTTCACTCGTTAATCACTCGTTCAACATCTCATATCAGCCGGCCCTGTTCTTGCGTCGTTCTCCCTCTTCTGTTCATCGTTTGAGGTAATTAAAAGTATGCTTTTGATCGCGTATACCTATAGATCAAAAGCCCTATACTTGTTTTGATTAGTTATACGTGATTGGATCAAATCAGATTTCTAGGGTTATATAATCAGTTTTATGAAGAGCAGTTGTTGTATAATAATTTTGGAAACTATTCTCTAATGCACGTCGCCTTGATGGCCTGCTGGTAACACTTGAACATTTGGGGGCAGACCCTGCACCCGTTTTCTTTTTAAAAGTTTTCATTAATTGTTATTTACAAGTAATTAACTAGATTAATGATAATAATTATTAAATAATAATTATTTCACCAAAAACCGACCGTGTAACACTCGTTTAAGTTTCGTTTTCATTCATACGTATTAACACAAAGGTATATATACATATATATATTTATATATATAAAGTAAATTATAAATCAAATACTAATGTTTTAATATATATAAAAATCAAGTAAACTAATTTTTATATATATTTATAAAACTATAAATAATATTTTATTAAGTATGTTTTCATAAATAAAAATGATAGTTTATATAATAAATCCTTATATAATATTATTATAATATCATTTGGTTATTGATTAACTAGTTGTTATAATTAAATCTTATACTTAGCAAGTCCGTTTGCTCTCGTTTTCTCAATAGGCTTTAACGTTCGCGTTTAACCTTTTCCGCAGTCTCATTTCTCAATCATCTTTGTTCGTCTTTGAGGTGAGTACTACATTCCCCAATTTTACTTCTTTTTTCCACCTTTTGGGGACGTATGCGTAAATTGTATTTCTCATATATAATTATACACAAAATTGCAACTATTGTCTGATGTGGTAACAACTTATACTTCAATTGTTTATGTGCTTATATGCTTTCGCATTCGGAGAGGTCCAACATAATCTCATAATAGTATGATCATACGACCGTCGTTATAGCTTTGTGCTTCTCGACATCTCAGTTATACTTGCTCATTTGGTTATTTTGTTATCTTCATTTGACTTGTTGCAATTACTTATTTTCTATATGAACAATTAAATTGGTGTGTTGCTCACTCAACCTTGTGTTGACAAAACCATTCTATTTTCAACGCATATGCAGGTTATCGTTTGATGTGAAGTAACGAAAGTACATGATCACTTAAGGATTTATGATAGAAGAAAACTTATTGAGACATATTGTTATTGATTGATATATGTACTTCTTTTATTTGGATTTTGTATGGATGATTGTTATTTGGGAATTTATTTAATAGATATCGAAACTTTTAATAATGCATGATAGTAACCTTGAGAGCTGTGACAATCAGTTCACGCCCTGGCATTTCCACCGTAGGTTGGGGTCTGACAAATTGGTTTCAGAGCCGAAAGTTTAAGATAGGTCGTTAGTGGTGCCATAGTAACATGCTTAGGAGCCTCATATGTGCTTATATGTTTACCTTTATATGTTCAAATTAGATTGTTTACATCTTTCTTAGATAATCATTTATTGTATTGTTTTACACACACACACACAAACTCTGAGGCTATGCCTCAACATTCAAAGAAAACTTTTCCAAATTAGATTGCTTTTATTTTCAGGAAATTCCTTAAGAATTCCCACCTGTTGTTTTTGCTTGTTCACCTTAGGGCTAAATTATGTGGCATGTCCCTGTAATAAACGAAAAGGGAAGAGAAATTGTGAATTGGGCCTTGGAAAAACGGTTCCAAGAACCAAAGGTAAGACATTATTCCTTACCTGGGGGATAAGTTGACCACAGTACTTGACCCTATGGACCCGAGTGAGACCCAAAAATACCATATGACCGTCACCCTAAGCTGTCAACCGTGACCACATTAGTGGTTGCATCCCTATAATATTTTTTAAACCGAATTCACGGTGGTGTGTGGCTAAACTCTGTTTTCCCGATTATTGTGTCCCATTATTTAAATGGTTAGTTGGGTGAAAAATCCATGGAACCAATGGGCACACCAACTATCCATTTCTTAAGTTGTTGTCGTATTTTTGTTGGAGTGATCAACGTGGTGATACACAAGATACTCCGACTACCCAAATTTTATTTGATAGTTCGTTATTTAGTTTGGAAGGTTAAAACGCCATGTAACGCTCATTGGGCCAACAAACTTCATTGCATTCATAATTCGTTAATTAGATGGGACAATCAAATTTCCATGTAACGCTCATGGGTTGTCCAACTCAATTGTTTTTATTCGCTAGTTTGTTGGGCCATTCAAATTGCCATGGAAAGCTCATGGGAGGCCAACATCCAGAATTTATATTTCGTTAGTTTATTGTAAACTTAATAAAAATCTAAATTTTAAACTGACTTAACTCCTCATGTGGTCATCACACATTAATCTTATTTACTACATCATTTAATAACTATTTACGCTATGTACCCCCCCCCCCCCCCGCCAATCTTATATTCCTTTACATTTAAACCTTTATGGTACAAATCTCCTTACTTCTTAAGGCAACATTATTATAGGTGATCTACATAATTAAACATTTTACTATTCTTATGATTTCCTCAATTTATCCTTCATCTTATAAATCCTCATTTTTAGTCCCTATAGAATGTCGTCTCTAAGAAACCACCGTCGTCACCAACGTTCATCCGGTTCACGCGGTCACCGCTTGGCTACTAGAATCACAAAGGAATTTGCTGCTGCAATGCCCACAATTGTCACCCAAATCCAGAGCCTTTACTCCAACGGTTCAGCCACCTCGGCCGCACCCAATAACCATGACTTTCGTAACATTTTGAGCACCAAACCTCCATCCTTCCTTCGTGAGGAAAATGCCACCGCTTTGCTTCAATGGTTCGAGGAAATGGAAAACATCTTCATCCAATGTGATTTTCCGGATGCCAAACGGACCAAGTGTGCTTCTAGCCGTTTTGAGAGTCGATCTGTCATCTGATGGAATGCCCTGAGGAACGACCAAGGGTCTGATTTGGTCGTGCCTATGCCTTGGGAAGAACTTAAGGAGGCAATGAAGAAGGAATTTTTCCCGAAACACGAACTGCAAAGATTCGAGGCTGAATTTGGGAACTTAAGCAGATTGGTGGGGATAATTCCACATACTCTAACCGGTTTCGCGAGCTTTGTCGTATTATGCCGCATTTGGTAACCCCTAAGACTCACGGTATTTAGAAGTACATCCGCGGTCTTCCGATCATTTTCCGTGATGCAGTGATGAGTCGTGACCCGTTAACCATTGGTGAGGCGATGGACCTAGCTGCCTCTCTTACTGATAGTCATGTTAGGGATGGAACCTTGTCTCGTAAGGATTCCAAGCCTAATCCCGACAAGACTGAAACCGACTCAACATTTGATGCTAAATCCGACCGAAAACCTACTTCCTACAACAACAATCACCGCAACAACAATCACAGCAACAAGCGTAAAGCCTATGACGTTAACCAACCCAATAACCAACCTCCTCCTAACCAAAACCAAACTGACCGAACAAAAAGACTTACCTCAGTCCTCATCCCCTATGTGCCAAGCGTAACTTTCATCACTCTCCCCAAACCCCTTGCCGACTTTGTACCCAATGCAAACTTTAAGGCCACCTTGCTAACACTTTCCGTATCCCGCCTAATGCACAAGCCACCCCACGTGCTCAACCCGGTTCTCCTAATACCCGTGCTTGCTATCATTGTGGAGACCCAAACCATCTTCGTAATATGTGCCCTCAACTTATTCTTGCCCATCAAGCCCAAACCATGACTACACCCGGCTACTTGACCCGTGCTCACCAAGTTCAAAATCAACCACCTCATGTACTCCAAGCTCCTCCTATCAATCCAAGTCAACCTAACTTAACCCAACTCTATCAAGCTCCGCATTCGCAAGCTCAAGTGTACCAAGCCTACTTTGCTCAAGCCCATGCTATGCAAGTTCAACCTATTCAAGCTATTCCAAGTCAATCTACCTCAACGGCTCCTACTCCTGCAACTCCTCATGGTGCCCCAAGTCACGTCAATTAAACTACTCAGCAATCATGAAGAGCTTTGCCGTTCCTTTTGTCTATCTTAATTTATTTTGTCTTTCTTAATTTCGTATTGTAACGCCTCTTTATGTCCTTGGATTATTTCTCATTTAGACTATTTATCTACTATATTATGAATAAAGTTCCTTTTTGTTTAAATACATTATTTATTAACGTTTACTTTTATCTTATTTTTACCTTCATAAGTGATGTATTCTTCAAATACTTATATTTTTGCGATGTCTTAATATAATTGCAACTTTTAGAATCGTTTTATACATTTATTTTCTGACAAAAAAAAAAATTATTTCCTCACAGTCATGTTTTACTTAAACGTTTTGTAACCCACACAATTGGACGAGTCATGTGGATCATCCAATGATCTAAGTAATTATGGATGCATACGTAATTACCTAAGGTCCTTGCATGGAAATCATGATCCGAATAATTGTGTGTTATAACATAGAACCGTAAGTAGTTTAGATAACGGTACAAATGTGAAGACGATAAAGACAAGGTGGATACGCCGCTGGTACATCCTATATATAGGTGCCCTTATCGGATTTTCATTTGGAGCGTTACTTCTACTATCTAAAGTTTTGTACTATGTATTTTTATTTAACGGTGTTGTTATAGTATTCCTTAATTTCGGGATGGAATTCCCTAAAGTAGGGGAGACTGTAACAACTCGGGCTTTCAAACTTATACTTTTACCCGACTTGGTTCAGTGTTCGGGTTATTTCTAAATATAACTGGCGTTTATCGAGCAAAAATTGATTATTTATTAATATATAATTATTTATAATTAAATCTTTAAAGTTTGTAAACTTTTAGCCCAAAACATATATTCTTACCTCATATATATCCAACCTCAAACTCCAAGGACCAAATTGTAACTTTATATTATAACCCATTTCCAAGCTGGATTATCCGCTTACCGTATCATTGTTTTTGTGGGTTTTCTGGTACCCGAATCAAATAATCATCAAATTAAGCTAACAAAATCCGTTTGTAATCAAGTTTTGATCTAGGAAATCGTTTATATATGTCAAATGCGGCCTCACCGACGTTTTAAACAAGCTAATAATATCAATTTGATCCGTTCTTCCATCATTATCTAAATCGCCAACCCTAATTCTTGATGGACATGATATCGTTAATTTTATTTCAATTAAAGATACTTTCCCTATAATGTGACCGACAATGTCCCTCTTATTTAATTGAATCGTTTCACTCGTTAATCACTCGTTCAACATCTCATATCAGCCGGCCCTGTTCTTGCGTCGTTCTCCCTCTTCTGTTCATCGTTTGAGGTAATTAAAACTATGCTTTTGATCGTGTATACCTATAGATCAAAAGCCCTATACTTGTTTTGATTAATTATACGTGATTGGATCAAATCAGATTTCTAGGGTTATATATTCAGTTTTATGAAGAATAGTTGTTGTATAATAATTTTGGAAACTATTCTCTAATGCACGTCGCCTTGATGGCCTGCTGGTAACACTTTAACGTTTGGGGGCAGAGGTTGCGGGTTCGACCCTCCCTGCACCCGTTTTCTTTTTAAAAGTTTTCATTAATTGTTATTTACAAGTAATTAACTAGATTAATGATAATAATAATTATTTCACCAAAAACCGACCGTGTAACACTCGTTTAAGTTTCGTTTTCATTCATACGTATTAACACAAAGGTATATATACATATATATATATATATAAAGTAAATTATAAATTAAATACTAATGTTTTAATATATATATAAAAATCAAGTAAACTAATTTTTATATATATTTATAAAAACTATAAATAATATTTTATTAAGTATGTTTTCATAAATAAAAATGATAGTTTATATAATATTATTATAATATCATTTGGTTATTGATTAACTAGTTGTTATAGTTAAATCTTATACTTAGCAGGTCTGTTTGCTCTCGTTTTCTCAATAGGCTTTAACGTTCGCGTGTGACTTTTTCCGCATTCTCATTTCTCAATCATCTTTGTTCGCCTTTGAGTTGAGTACCACATTCCCCCATTTTACTTCTTTTGTCCACGTTTTGGGGGCGTATGCGTAAATTGTATTTCTCATATATACACAAAACTGCAACTATTATCTTATGTGGTAACAACTTATACTTCACTTGTTTATGTGCTTATACGCTTTCGCATTCGGAGAGGTCCAACATAATATCGGAATAGTATGATCATACGAAAGTCGTTATAGCTTTGTGCTTCTCGACATCTCAGTTATACTTGCTCATTTGGTTATTTTTTTATCCTCGTTTGACTTGTTGCAATTACTTATCTTCTATATGAACAATTAAATTGGTGTGTTGCTCACTCAACCTTTCGTTGACAAAACCATTCTATTTTCAACGCATATGCAGGTTATCGTTTGATGTGAAGTAACGAAAGTACAAAATCAGTTAAGGATTTATGCTAGAAGAAAACTTAATGAGACATATTGTTATTGATTTATATATGTACTTCGTTTATTTGGATTTTGTATGGATGATTGTTATTTGGGAATTTATTTAGTAGATATCGAAACTTTTAATAATGCATGATAGTAACCTTGAGAGCTGTGACAATCAGTTCACGCCCCGGCATTTACGCCGTAGGTTGGGTGTGACATTTGTAAGCAACACTTTTTGGTATTTGAATCATTACATTGGAACTAGAGTTAATCAATCATTCGGTTAATTAACCATTTATGTTTGTTTATGCATTCAACATTTTTTCATAATTGAATGTTTTGTGATTTTATCAGTTTATTGATTTGTGGTCATCAACTTTTAGGATTAAGTTCTTTGAGTCATTGACTTGTTTATCTTTAGCCATAAATCACTTATATTTATCAATCCCTAAAATTGGTAATCAATTGGGTTATTATTCAACTAAGCCAATTGTTCGGATTAAGTTATGACGATCAGCAAGGTCAAATATCTAGTCTTTTGATTATAGGTGTAATCAAACGAGTTTTCTAAATAGGTATAATCAGTTGGTCTAGTTTGCTTCACAACGTGAAACCCGGAGTTGGTTACTTTTTCTCTAATTGTTTTACAACCAAACTACTCATTTAAACCGCTTGACATCGTCTGTCCTCCTAGCATAATTAGTTATTAAGTATTAAACTTGATTAGCACTTTCCACTGATTCACTGTGGATTCGACACCTTACTTGGCCTTGCTAGTAAAGGTATTTTACAAATGTTTTTGATTGACCTTTCGACATCGATCACTAGTCCCTTCTATCTTAGATATTATTAGGGTCTGGTCCCTTCTGTCTCAGATATTATTAGGGTCTGGTTGTAACATTCGTTAATTTTCAAAACCGAGACCTGTTTTAAATTTTCGGTTTTGTTTCTATTTAAATATATATATTTTTATAATATTATTAATTAATATCAATTTTCGTTAATGCATTTTATGTGATCATTTCCATGCAATTATACTTTTCACCACCCTTGTAGTATTGCATACTCATTTAAAACATTCATAATCAAGATCAAATATTTATATGCATGTCCCGTGCAATTTACTAGAATTATTATTTAACTACTACTACTTTTATTATTATTATTATTATTTCATATTATGTTACTTAACTAATAAAACTAATGAATGTTTTAATTAAATAAAGTTTATTAAATAGTTAAACCTTTTGAATGCCCCATTAAACTATTTTTAATTTGTGTTTTAATTATATTAAACATGATTTAATTTCTTTAGTTACATAGGACATAACAACTCTATATTTTCACTATAAAAGGATGACAAATCCTCCATTATTTTCACACCTTAATACATTATTTTCTTAAGCTTAAGAGCACTTACAAGTAAGCTTTTACCATTTCATACATGTTATAGCTTTTGTTTTGATATGTATCTTGAATGTTCATACTTGTTCATAAGTTGTTCTTCATGATCATGTTACTTTTATCATAAAAATCTTATATTTTGGTTTTAAGAATCATTATGATCATGGATATCCAAGATAAACACTATGATTTTTCTAAATCTTGGATCAAACCTAGTTATTTTGCAAGAACAAGCATGAATATATATTTATCTAAATCTTATGATTTGTTAATCATCATAAACTTATAAACTTTCTTTTAAAAAAGATGATTTATAAAAATTTCTTTTATTTAAAATATTTCACAATAGATATAACATACTTCGTATCTTTAAATTAATAATCGAGTAAATTAATTATTGTTTATTTTATTTCAACATAAACTAATATTTATAATTTCTTTAAAAGAATTCATGCAAAACATTTAAGTTAACTAATTAGTAAATTAATTAATTATGTTATTTGAAAAAAAACGTTTAATCATAAATTGTTATTATATTGTTATTTAATCTTATATTAACAAGTTATAATTATTTATCTACAAATCATTCTTCAACTAGCAAACATCAAATGATTTATATACTTTATTCATTTTTGTTAAACTAATTAAAATTCCCCAAGTCTCCATTTGTCATAAGTTAATGAAATAAATATTAAATAATGCATAATTTCTAAAACTAATATTATTTAACTTTTATAATCCTGATAGTTAGTTTTTAAATTTTGTATTTCCTTTTTAATTATAGTTTGTGAGGTTCGATTGTTTCAATTTCCTTAAACGCGCTTTCGGTTATTATTTCAAGTCTTCTTCAATCTCAAGGGTGAGTTTATCACCCCCCCCCCCTTTTACCTTTTTATTACTTTTGGGGGTAGCATATATATTCTATCAACATCACAATTTCGTTTATTCATTATTTACAAACTACAATTCGTTACATGGACTTGTGTGTTTATTTACATACTTGCTCAAAGATTACGTGCATGGTTTACTCAATAAGTATGATCGCACGCCCCCCTATGCAATCCAAGTACGTTGGTTGTTAATTACTAACGGAAAAAACACTTACTTGTGCTATTATCCGAGTACGTTGGTGCTCAATCCCAACTGAAAAGGACTTTACTTGCTCATTTCCACTTGTTCATGGAATTGTAGATTTTTATGTACTTATATCAAAACTTGTGTGAACTCACTAACTATTCATTTAGTTAACATTATTTTATATATATGCTATAGGTACCTTATTTAGAGGATGATGTCGTGACAAAGACATTAGTACTTATGATATTTAACTTAAATAGACGAATTGCTTAAATGTGTATTTCTTTGTATTTTCCTTGTATTTCTTATTACAAACTTGTGCACTTGATTTTTAAATTAATTAATGATAATATTGTCACTTAATAGTGTCACATGTGTTTTGAACAATCTGTACGTCATACTAGGGAGTATTCCGCTTTAGCCAGGGTGTTACACTGGTCCTTTCTATCTCATATATTATTAGGGTATGGTCCCTACTATCTCAGATATCATTAGGGTTTGGTATCTTCTTTCCATACAACCATACATACATTTCTTTACATAAACATTTTATTATATACTTTCATATATACTTTTAACCTCATACATATATCATTCATACATATTCATATAACATACACTTACCACTTAAGGTGAGTGTATTAACTATTCACATTGAGTATACACACACCCCCGAATACATAACAACGAAAATGGGGCTAGAAACTTACATGTATCTTGTTCCTTGCTGAGTTACAATAATACCCCTCATTAGTTGTGCACGGCTAACTGTGTAACAATTATAGTATCAAATAACTACTTATAACTATATTATACTTCTAAGTTATTGTAACCTTTAGCTACGGGAGTCAGGGGGCAGCGCCCCTAGCAGGGTTCAAGGGGCAGAGCTCGTGGCTGGGGTCGAAAACTTAAGTTTGAACCAAAATGGAAATTCTAATCGAATGACCATTCTAATCGAATGACAGATTCTAATCGAATGGAATTTCTAATTGAATGATATATTCTAATCGAATGGAATTTTTAATCGAATGAAGGATTCTAATCGAATGGAATTTCTAATCGAATGACAGCTTCTAATCGAGTGGAAGATCTAATCGAATGGAAATTCTAATCGAATGACCATTCAATTCGATTACTTTGCCCTTCGATTCGATTACTTTTCTGTCATTTCGATTCGATTACTTATCAACTCGATTTGATTTCTTATTAACTCGATTCAATTACTTTGGCATTCGATTCGATTACTTTGCCACTCGATTCGGTTACTTTACAACTCGATTCGATTACTTAACTGAATCAGGTTTGCTAAGAACTCGATTCATATATGGTTTCCATTTTTATCAGTTTCTAGCCTTTCTTTTCTACTTGTTTTGCCCGTCTTGCATAAGGGACGAGTCTTGGTCTATAACGAAATCAGTTTCTTCCAATAATTCTGTCCAAACTTTAACCGTTTTTCCCGTTTCATTCTAAAATACCTCGTTTACGTCCAAGTTCATAGTTTTCTTGCATAAAATGCCCGATTTGCCTTAGTATCAAATCTCAGGGCAAACCGACCTTAAAAACATAACATTTAATCTAGAACGTACCTTTTTTGGTTTACTTCTAGCTACGGTTTGGCTCGATACGTGATTATGGATGTTTTCCTTGTTTGTATGATGAAGATCTAGCACGAACTCTTCTTGGTTCGGATCCGAATCTGATCCAAAATGGAGAGGAGTGTTTGTGTGTGTTATGGAGGCTAGAAAATGGAAATGAGGGTTTTAGGGTTTTAGGATGTTTAAGGGGATATACCCTTACGCCCATGGACCTAAGGCTCATCACCATCCCTTATTCCATCTTTTTATTTTCCAAGCTCACACCTTGTTATTTTTATTTAACTTAGTTAAATAATAACACACTATTAAATAAACGAAATTCTTTTTATTTATTATTATAAAAAGTAGGATGTTAACATAATACATATAGCAGATTAATTATGTGCAACATATAGGCGAGAGCAGCAACAAATTATTTATGATACCTAATAACCAACATAAACAGATTCCCGGAGACTCGGCAACTACGTATCTTAAATTGTAGCTAATGAAAACTAAGAACACGATACCTCACAATAATAGCTTATCAAAACACCTAAGACGAACTCCTATAGCTAATCCCTCGATAGTTTGATCGATTGATTAACGATTAAATTAGCAATTAGAAGTGATTTATCAATCGAAGCTTAGCGTTTATAAGAAATAGCATCATAACAAACCGTACCTGTAATATGTAAAACGAATGACGAAAACGGCGTTGCGATGGACAAGGGTGATTAGGATCCAGAGGAAAAAATATAAATAAAAAGCAAAGGTGGATGGTGATGATTAGAACCCACATAAAAAATACAAATAAAAAGCGAGAGATTCGCAAGAAGGCCATCAACAGGTTCAAAACCAAGCCAAAAAAAACAACCAAGACGTTACACAATACCTTCCGCATGATTAACACAACGTAAATTATATATACTAAAACAAAAATGGTAACAGTTGTGGCGTCAAAACTCTCAATTGTATATATTAGTAGGGTAAAGTTAAAATACAAAAGGAGATAAAAATGAGAAGTGTGAAAAAAATTTTTGGCCACACAAAAACCCCTCAAAAAAAAAATAAATAAAAAATTATAACTCAAAATATAAATAAAAAACAAAAAGTATTAAAAACCAATACTTTGAACACCAGCAATCCACCACCCCATTCAACCTGCCATCCACCAAAGTCGGCCACCACCTGAAGTCACCTCAACCACAAAACCAATAGATCCAACTAATGAGGGTGCAGATCCGGAGACCTAAGTGTACGTTCTCACCCAATTTTGTTCACCCGATTCAGCTAACATTTACCACGTCCCTTTCAAAAAGGCGAAATCGATTCACGGTGTTTAATTGGAATTTTCCGAGATTAAGAACGATGGTGATGTTCAACGGGCGTTAACCTGGTTGTTTCGGACGAAAGTGGATGGTTGTTTGTTCACCACAATTTCAAGATGAATAGCAAACTTGATTTGATTTTGACTTGGGTAAGGAAGACAACTTTGCATAGTTTGATTTGATCTTAATTTTAGAGTAAACTGCAGAATTTGTTTGGACATGGTGCTTTGACTCGCATCAAGTATAGGACATTGATGGTGGTTGCGGAGGAGTTAGGTTTAAAGGGGTTGGGAGAAAATCGGTTAAACAATGATTAAAATAATAAAGAAACCAAAAGGACATATATGCCCTGGACTTTACTTTTAAAAACTAACGAAGTTAGCAAAATGTACGATATGGGAAACCTCTATGGTCATGTTGTAAAAAATAAACTATTTAGATGAAAATTACATATTTAACAAAACCTCATAACGATATTGACACTTTACTTTATATCTTCTAACCTTCATATTGCCCTCTCTCTCATCCACATCACATTATCCTTCTCAAACTCACATTTAAAAACATCTATTATGAATGCTCTACTGTTACATGGCCTTTTTTTAGCTTCTCTCCGTCCATAATGACAAATTGCCAATTCCTCACATTACCATGTGTCATCTACTTGTATTCCTTTAAAATCTCAAATCAAAACAATTTAAAAATGAATAAAAGTAATTACATTATTAATAAAGTATTAAATGTGAACCATTTGTTTTCTTTTCAATTCTCTTACTTATATATATTTAATTGAATTCTTTAATAATAATATATATCATATGGAAAAGTTTAAAATACAAATGAAGATATTCAAGAAAAATAAAATAAAAAAAATCTTAACTCACAATATAAATGAAAAACGAAAAAAAACCCCAAAAATGTTACCCCCGGCCTTCATCTTTATATGACAAAAATAAATAAATAACATAATTATAGATAAAAAAAACACAATAAATCACAAAAGATAACGCATTGCTGAACAAAATATAACACAATGTTGAGTAATATAACACAATATCAATGAAAAATGACAACACAATCAATAACGAAAACAAACAAAAAGCACAATGATCTATTATCCTCAACATTATGTTTTTATTTTTTAAACAACGACGATGAAAGAAACATTTTAGCTTTTTTATTTTTATTTTGATTTATGATTTTTTTACTAATTGTTTATTATTATTATTGTTATTTTGAATGGCTTTTTTATGCCACAAATCATTCTATCATTATCATTTTTGTCCCCTTTTGTAGAATAACTTGACCATATACATCATATATTAGAATGTTTCTAACGATTTGATACACAACTATACTTCATATTAGAATGTTTGTTCTCAACACCACATATCTCTACTATTATCACAACGGTCTCGGTTCGCATCTTCAATCATACACTAGCCTCACGTTTCACATCTCAATTAGTATACGTATTTTAATTGTTTATGTATTACATATCGGTTTTTAATAATTCAAAGATCAATATAGTTGCTATTAGTTTATTTTTTTCCATTTTGTCAACCATTACCTTACCGTTTATAAAGGGCATGATTTTAGTTTCTGTTTCTTATCATATGCAATCCTGGTAGTAGTAAAGTTTCTTAAAATGCCCAACTTTGTTTTTATTGGGATCTCTTTATTTGGGATGTTAAATGAATTTAAAGTTTATTGTTTCATACGATTTAAACCATGATGAAAAATTTATCTGTCTGATGTTTATCGAGTAAATATAAATTTACAAAAGGAATTTCACAATTTAACACACATATAATTCATTACTCAAATAACATTACATATTTTAAACATCCATATAGTTGTCATTAGTTTTTGTATTATTATTTTTGTTGTCACGTATTACTTACTCATATAAGAGGATATGTTTTTTTGTTTTTGTTTTATTGAAAGGATATTTATATTTATATAATAATAAAAGTGAAAGAAACATGCTTCAGTCTCTTGTATATTGTGCATTTAAGTTTGTATCATGTAATATACATTTTTATATTTCATTTTTTTACTTTTGGTCCCTACACTTTTCCATAGTTTACAAATAAGTCACAAAATATTTTTTTCCACTTTCAACTTTGGTGCCATATACTTTATAATTTTTACATTTTTTGTTTAACGTTTACGTTTGAATTTAACGAGTTAACGCGCTGCAACGCATGCGTGTGGTTGAATGTTATGTCTATTTAACAGCTCCATCATAACGCGTAGATGTTAAGTTGACTTCGTTATTTTTTTCTATATTTTATGTTTCGGTCTAACTTTTGTGTATTAACACGATGCAATGAGCGTGTGTGGTTCAACGTTTTTGCGTCTAGTTTTTGTTACCTTTTCTTAATGGTTAACGTTAGTTACTGACTGCGAGAGAGGGGATGGCGAACGAAGGCGGTGGTGGTGATAACTTCATGCTTTCGAGTGAAGTGGATATGCAAATACAAGGTTTTACACCTCTGCCGCAACGCGGGGGTGTAAATCCAAGTTTAAATATACTTGAAAGGATATGTTTAAAAGAACAAACACTCTGTCTTCGTTTTACAAGAAACGTGATAACTTTGAACCTGGAATTTTTTGTCATAATTTTGCAGCTTAATTTGAAGTATCACCAATAAATATTTTATTGGTAACTATATACTTTATGTCAATGTATATATTTATAATTTTATGATATTTTTATTAACATTTAACACAAATCAAACTACATCTGGATAATGGGTAAGCGAGAAACAAGCTGCGCCGCTATCCTCTTTTGGATCGCAAAGTCTATTCTACTAAAAATAAATCATTAGTTCCTCGAGCTCTGCGAGTCACCGTGGACCATCTTCGGCACCCGCTCCAAGAAGCGAACCGCCTCGGGAGCTAGAGATCCAAATGTGTCGAAGGCAAATGGAATGAACACGTGCTGATTCTCCAAACACGCTGCCTCATGCTTAGCAACCTTCCTAGATTCTGCCCTCAAAACAGCCTGTCTCGAAACGAAGCCACTGTCTCTCAGGCCCACCAATGGGGACACCCCAGTGAGGTCGAAACACGCATGCTTACCCCCTGCCCAGCCAAACACAAGAACGTCCGCAGGACGCAGTGTAGATCTTTCCTTTCTCAGATCAGTCAGAAAGTTAACAGGTGCCTCTTTTTTGGCTGAGATCCCGGCACGCCTAAGAACATCCCATAAGGCATCTCTAACATTAATTATTTTTATTTTCTTACCGTTCCGTGTAGTATACGGAATCTAACCTAGTTAAGTCATATAGGATATAATCATGATTTCACATTTGAACAATGGTTTATAATGAACAATCTAGAATTACAAGAGGTGCATCGAATAAAGTGTTTGAAGATAAAAATAGATAAAGATGAATTACAAGAGGAGCATCGAATAAAGTGTTGGAAGAAAAAGATTTTAGTTTAAACTACATGCTTGATTTATTATTAATGGACAAATTATTAGAGCTACAAATAGAGTTTTGTGTATGTTTTTCAATTGTTTGAGCAATCTAGAAAATTGAGTTAGGATGGGTTTAGGACTTGCGTTAGTACAAATAAATGGTTAAGGAGTCACTATAGTGTGTGGTCTTTTTTCACATAAATACTATAAAGAGTTGTTGGAGTTTTCACAAAATATCGGCGTGTTTTATCATGTGTGATACGATTTTGGGCCAACATTGGTATCGGAGTGTGTCAAGAATAGAGTTAATAGACGAAGCAAAAGGAGGGATATGATCATGGCAACAAGTAGCACCTAAGACAATCTAATAGCCAACAACATGTTAGAAGATTAAATAGAGGATTTGAGGAAGAAAGTGTAGAATTAATTCGTAGCAGCTTTTAATCACAAGTTTAGCAAATTTCGATCGATCATTGGTAAATTTTTATCACTTAGCTATTATCAAGTCTTGATCTCACCTCGCTTTAGCCTTTAGTCTAGGTGAAATCAAGAAGACATCTAGTTGTTAAAGATCCAGTAACAAGAAAACAATTGTAGCATCAGTAGAACAACATTAACAAGAAACAAACAAACCGTCAAAGATTAGAAGACTTGAACAAGTCCGACTAAACATATCTTCTAAATCAATAGCCAAGAATTTATATATATATTAGCTCAACAAAGATTTAATTTGATTGGTGTTGCACAAGAACTCTAGAGGTAAGGACACGATTTAAAGACTTTTCTATATTTCAGTTACAAATATTTTACACAATATAAAGTTTTGAGATAAAACATATTTTCCCTAGATGATGAAAAATGGGAAAAGTGTATTGATGACTGGTCTTTAGTTAGTTTCTAATGTGAAGGGAACATATTAGAAAATAAAAGCCACTAATTTTAACGTTATTTTATTAATCACGTGAAAATAACATTAAAAGTGGCAGAAGGTTAATCAAGCATCATGTGGTGGCGTTGATAGCCGAAAGACAAGGGTACATGCACCAATCAGCAGGTGTCCTGATGACTGAGTGCTATGTGTCTTATGTCCAAGGCTTGATGCAAAACTATTATCGAGCCGGGGGTTTCACCGGAAGCAGCATCTCTATTCTCATAGGGTAGAGGTAAGGTTGTCTACATCTTACCCTCCTCGGACCCTACCATAGTTTTGCTATTTGTGGGATATACTGAGTACGATGATGATGACATATAAAAACGTATATACATATATGTAAATATACATGTTATTTTTATATACACATGTACAGTTAAGATATATGATAATGTACATATGTGTATATTATGTAATTAGTGACTAAATGGTAATATACATATATGTATAATTTAGCAAAAGTAATCGAATCGAGTTGATAAAGTAATCAAGTTGGTAAGTAATCGAATCGAATAGAAAAGGTAATCGAATCGAGTTGATAAAGTAATCGAATGGTTATCGATTAGAATTTCATTCATTCGATTAGAATTTCCTTCATTCTATTAGAATTTTATTTGATTAGTTCAAACCCCAGCCAGGGGCTCTGCCCCTTGGACCCTGCTAGGGGTTGCTGCCCTTAGACCCCGCTGCCAGGGACGCTGCCCCCGGACCCCCGTAGCTAGGGGTTACAATAACATAGAAATATGACATGGATAATGTAAGGCCCCGGTATCGGTGCCCTACTTTAGCGTCGGATTTACTCATAAACACAGTTCTACAAATCAGAGTTAATTAAAACTTTCGCGGAAACGTTAACTTTAATCATTCGATACAAAAAATTCGATCTTTTCTTTAAAACATAACATGCAACATTATATTTAAAACGTCATTTCTTCCATCTTCAAATGCCAGTCATTCAATCCATGCCATATGCCATCCTCATGTCAGCTCAATAAACATATATACCTGTGTGCATACTAAAAGTCAGCTACGCTGAGTGAGTTCTAGTTAATCAGGTAACGTACAATACATTCTCATACATTCACGTATACGTATCCGAAGATACATATTCATACATAAACCGAACTTCATTCCTGACACTTTATAATTATCCGTAAGAGGACCATTGCATAATATCTATTAGAAGAACAATTACCATCATTCATAGAAGTAACAACTTGAATCACCCATAGAAGAGTCTATATAAACTATCCATAAAAGGATCCCTATATATTATCCATAGAAGGATCCTTAACGTTACCCATAGAAGGGACCCTATATACTTTCCATAAAAGGACCACTATACTTTATCCATAGAAGGAACTCTATACATGATCCATAGAAGGAACCATATACATTGTCCATAGAAGGTACTCCATAGAAGGAACACATGCTCAGTTATACAATATCCGTATAAGGAACGCTAATAAGGTTCACAGTCCTTATTTACGCTATCACATATCGAGTCTAGGTCCCATAGTAGTTTAGAGGGATTTGCCATCCTAACTTACTATGCCGGACGTAGATCTCACATACCATTCATGTACCTGCTTACACATACCTCACATATACGATAATTACATCGTAGCATACGAACACTCTAGGCGTTCTTCACATCATTCATCTAACAACCATACTCCTTGACGATACGTGCAATATCCGAAGATCGTTCACGCACCGACAAGCATTCATTCATAACATTCATACATACTATCACATAATTCATCATAGCATACACTTACCATTTAAGGTAAGTGTATTAACGTTCACATTGAGTATGCACACAACCCCGAAAACATGGGGCTAGAAACTCACCCGAATCCTGTTACGCTCGTCGTTAACGGTTATTCCTTTCTTTAACTGAGCTTGGCTAACTGTACATTGATTACCTATATCAATACTTGCCCTAATTGCATTATTTAGGTTTCAGCAGAAATGGTTAAGTCTGGTCTATTCTATTCGAGTGTCCCCTCTGCTATTCGAATACTTTTGTATTAACATACCTTTGTATTCGAATGCGTTAGTATTCGAATACTTTTGTAATCGAATATTTTAGTATTCGAATACTCTTGTTTTCTCATTTTCTTTCTTTTTCTTTCTTTTATTCGAATGTTATTCGAACACTTGTTTTATTCGATACACCCACTGTTGGGTTATTATTACCTTTATTCCCATTTTGTTTTCATATTTATCATCCATTCGCGTAGTTTAGTGCTACATAACCTTCTAAACGTTCACCCTTCCATCCTAGGACAAGATCTAGCTTGTCTATCAATAAAGTTCGAACCTTTATTGATTTCAAACCCGTTTTAACTAGATCTAGGGTTTCTAAGTGAACCGTATATATTAGCGAGTTCATTAAGTCCACTTTTAACATCATGTTTACATTTTTAGGGTATAACAATACCTGATTTACTATCCTATCAAGTTTCATGCAAAACCGACTTCGTTTACTCGTCCTTTTCACCAACCGAACACTACTCATTTTACCCGAAACGAACCAACTAACTCGTTTACTATTAAGTTCATTACTTTATCAATAATCATGACCCGATCTATCATCCTACCAATTTTCATGTATACACGAAAAGTAAACCTTTTTAACAAAAACGTACATTTGCTGTTTATAATCAAAATCACTCGAATAGACCAAAACCATATCAAACGAACTCGGAATTGAGTGATTCAAGCGGCCAAGGAACCGTCTCTCCCCGATATTCAAACCCATCAGCTCGCCTTTACTGGAAACCGCCCATACAGTCGCCGGAACAGCTGAACAGTCGCCAGAATCTTCACTTTTGAGCTGCTACGGTTTTGCTGATAAAAAACTGACTTCCCGACCTCTGATCGAAGATATAATCGGTTGAAATCTTCATTTTTACACCATGAACACTAAATTAAAATTTTAGACCGATCCGACCGTCAGATATCCGGGAATCTTTGTGTCTTTGTGGGTGGTTTTCTAAAAAACGGGAATTGGAGAAGTGTGTGTTTTTGCTGGTGTAGGCTATGATGTAGAGATATGTGAAAATGGAAAGGTATTTATACTCCCTTAAGCCCATGGACCTTATGCCCATCTTTCCTTTTTTGTCCATAATTAATTTAATCTAATTAGCCTACCTATCCTTCCATCTTTATTTTATTATTCATCTACTAACTCAAGTAAACTTTCCATCATAAATAAATAATATATTAAATATTATTCTTAGAAATTTTGGGATGTTACAGATAGGGCTAGTTAATTGATACTTGTAACTGTTATACAGTTAGCCATTAACTCTGAAATGAATCGGACCCATGTGAGTTTCTAGCCCCATTTCCTTGTTATGTTTTCGGGGTTGTGTGCATACTCGATGTGATTAATTAATACACTTACCTTAAATGGTAAGTGTATGTTATGTGAATGTTTTATAAAGTATGTATGAATGATATAGAAAGGTATGTATGTAAACGTATGAATGATAGTAATGAAATGAATGTATAATTGTATGGTTGCATGGAAAGAAGGGCACTAGACCCTAATAACATCCTAGTATGGAGGGCACCGGACCCTAATAATATGTGACGATGACGGCACTGGACCCTAATAATATCCGAGGATGACGGGCACCGGACCCTAATAATATCCGAGGATGAAGGGCACCGGGCCCTAATAATATCCGAGGTATATAGGGCCAAATGCTTTTTATAATGTAATGATTGTTATGCGTGTACTATGTATGCTAAAGAAAGAAATTATGAAATAATGCATGTATGAATATATGGAAGGATGATGAATAGGTTAAGTATGTAATGCATACCTTCAGGCACGTATATGTGTATGTAAAGTATGTTACCTGATTAACTAGAATCACTCAGCGTAGCTGACTTTTAGTATGCACGCAGGTAAATAAGTTAAGGCAGCTAGCTTGAATGAAGACACATGACATTGGACTGGAGATACAGGCATCTTGAGAAGAATCTTATGTTGTCTCGTTTAATTATGTTTCTATTATGAAAGACAAATTTGAATTATGTTAAGACAAGATTTGAAAGGTTATGTATTATATGGTTGACTTATTATATTCCGCGAAAAGTTTTAATTAACTATGATATATAAAACTGTGTTTATGAGTAAATCAAATGCCAAAGTAGGACACCGGGACCGAGGCCTTACAGATAGATTTAAATCATATATATTTATAATTTATAAGACAATGTATAAAAAAACCAATAGATATATGAATTTATTTTTAAAAAATGAATAAACTTATAAGCATATATATATATATATATTACTGATTAAAAAAATTACTTCATAAATTGAAAGCATGTTAGATTTTTTTTATTTATAATCTTCAACAATATACATAGTATAATATGCTAATAATAACATTCAAAATTATATTCTTTTTAATATTTAACAAACACAGGTTGTTGTTGATTTTTGAATTTCAATAAGTATGTTGCGAAATATATTCTAACAATTTATAGTAGTATAATATGTGATTATTTATTTTTATAAAAGTGTATAGATATAATATAAATAGCGTAAAAAATGAATAATTTAATCATGTTACAAATATAATATAAATGGAGTGTAAAGGAAAAATAAATAATTATTGTTTTATGACATATATTAGTTTTGAAGGGAAAAAAATTGTGAGGATTAACTACAAACCGACACGTGTCCATAATTATTTTAATTTATTAGAATATGAAGATACCCTATACATACATACATGCATGCATGCATACATACATACATAAGATTGGTCAATAAAATATAATTAATTTACGAGAATTAATGTAAGAAGAATTAAAAATAAAATAAAACATACCACCAAAATAGGTAATTATACTATGCAAATAGAAAACTATACATTTTTTAAAAATTACAAATCTCAACCACTAGATCCTAGATCGATTCTTATGCTTATCACGAAACTATTGTTTTTCACATTAACTATACCTCTATGTATCTATGCATGCATGTGTGTGTGTTTTTTAAATTATTATAACGTAATATGTTTCTAAATTTTGTGCTACGGATAAACCATAAAAAAACGATTATATGGTTTTTGCAAATGTTGAAAGTAATACTAATATATAATACTTCCAATTTGTTGTCACAGAATAGTACGTAATACTAATTTGTTTTTGATTGTTTCAATAATTAAAACATGTTCAGATATGATTTGAGAAAAAAAAACACTTAATAGTGGCATTAACAAATGAATTATTAGTACTTATCAAATGCAAGTTTAAGCTCGTGTTAAACATTTTTTCAACTGTAATAGTAAAACAGATCAAATATAAATATATAATAATACGACAAATCTAGGATCTTTCATATATTCTAATTTAACTTTTAAAGGGATATATACCAAGTCATTTGATAGAGACAAGTAATGTGAACATGCGATTTTCTAATATTGATAATATATGATTTTCTGTATAATGTAAATGCTATTGACTTTTAAAGGTCAATGAATGATTCTTGTAATAAATTTAATTATAAAAGTTAGTTTATAAGGTCCGGACTTGAATTTAAAGACTACGGCTTGTCCACGGCTTTGACTTATCCATTTACAATTCGTGTTAATACTATTTATAGCACTATAAAAATAAACATTTGTCATACTTGTTATTATATTGTTATTGTTAATTGACATCTTACCTAGAAATTTATGTTAAATGCGTTGACACTAAAGACATAATAATAAAATCAAATTATTATAAAGTCGCTACACTTGTTTAAAAACACCAAATATTCAAAGTTTGAAATAAATTGTTATTCTCCATGGAATAGGAAAAAGCAGTAGACGTTATTATGTATAAATATGTGAGATATGATAGCACACAATGTCTTACAATGGATACGTATGCCTTCTATTATCAATACTAAAAATTGACTGAAAAATTAGTCTTTGATCATTTAATATACAATAGTTTACGGCTAATATCAATCCCTATTTTGAACATTTTAAGAAGTATTAAAATGAAGACTTTTATTCTCTAATATGTTCCCTTCACATTAGAAACTAACTAAAGACCAATCATCAATACACTTTTCCCATTTTTCATCATAGAGGGAAAATATGTTTTATCTCGAAACTTTATATTACGTAAACATATTTGTAACTGAAATATATATTATGTGAAAAGTCTTTAAATCATGTCCTTCCCTCTAGAGTTCTTGTGGAACACCAATCAAATTAAATCTTTGTTGAGCTAATATATATAAATTCTTGGCTATTGATTTAGAAGATATGTTTAGTAGAACTTGTTCAAGTCTTCTAATTTTTGACGGTTTGTTTGTTTCTTGTTAATATTGTTCTACTGATGCTACAATTGTTTTCTTGTTACTGGATCTTTAACAGTTAGATGTTTTCTTGATTTCACCTAGACTAAAGGCTGAAACGAGGTAAGATCAAGACTTGATAATAGCTAAGTGATACAAATTTACCAATGATCGATCGAAATTTTCTAGACTTGTGATTAAAAGTTGCTACGAATTAATTCTACCCTTTCTTCCGCAAATCCTCTATTTAATCTTCTAACATGATGTTGGCTATTAGATCTTCTAACATGCTTGTTGGCTATTATATAAAATAGTATGTATACATACATATATATATATATATATACACGTTTTTATATGTCATTATCATCGTAGTCAGTATATCCCACCAATAACAAAACTATGGTAGGGTCCGAGGAGGGTAAGATGTAGACAACCTACGCCATTAGAATAGAGAGGCTGCTTCTGGTGAAACCTCTGGCTCGATAATAATTTTGCATCAAGCCTTGGACATAAGACACATAACACTTAATCATCGGGACACCTACTGATTGGTGCATGTACCTTTGTCTTTCGGCTATCAACGCCACCACATGATGCATGATTAACCTTCCGCCACTTCTAACGTTATTTTCACGTGATTAGTAAAATAACGTTAAAATTAGTGCAATTTCGCTTTTGCCCACCAGAGGGTTTATATATACATTATATGTGCGCACCGCAAGCAGGGTGTATATACGTTTTTATATGTATTATACATATATGTATAATTTACTAAAACCGAGAATTTTTTTTATAAAACCAGGATGCTAGATAAACGTTTTGAATTTTTTTTACTATTTTAATTTTCGCATTTCATTTGGTTTTATAAATTTTATTATAATTTTTTTTATTTTCTCGTGAAGGGTTTTCTTTTGGTCCAAAATTGTTTTTCAAAGTTTTTAATTTCCAAATGGTTCTCACACTATCTGTGTAACATCTTGGATTTTTTCGTATTTGTATTCGTTTATGTTTAACCCGATTCGGAATTTTATTCGGATATTTCGTTATCATTAAAACACGCATTTAGTTAGTAATTATATGTGGTAAATTCATTTTATATTGATATGTCCTCTAAACATGTCAAACAACTTTTAAAATAGCTTAAAACGGCTAAAAATCGCGTTTATGGAAGTACATGGACTAATTTTATATTAATATGTCCTCTTTTGATAAAACGTGTATTTTCATCCACTTAAAAAAAATCCCTCACTCAATTTCTGGGGTTTGAGAGAGTCTCGGTGATCAATTTGATCTCGAATCGTTTTAGGGCATAATAGTCAAAATATTTAACTACTCGATTTCTCTACCATGTCAAAACTAGCTTTCAGGCCAGAAGATTTTATGTTTGTCTTTAAATTTTGAGTGTACCAGTCAGAATCCGACTTCCGAATTGAAGTTCGGATTCTGAATAGTACTAGCTCACTTAAATCTTTAAAATCTCATAACTTGAGTTTTATACCTTTGCTTGATATGATTTCAATGGCTATGTTCTCGTTTTTAATTATAGTTTACTGTCTTAAAGTTCGAGGTCAGTTCGCATCGGATCAGTCAGCTTAAGGCTCGGGGCTCGTTTAATATCTTTATTTTATCGTTTAACTCGCCTAATTAATCATGTGAGTATTCACTCCCATCTTTTACCGATTTTAAACATTTTGGGGACCTTATGCATATCTCATAATACTTTTACGCTTCTTAATACATCACTTGCAAATCTCAAAAATTCTGTTATTGTTAATCAATTGAATGTTTAAATATTAGTTGATTATTTGCTCATTTGTTTATTTATCGCATTCGGAGAGGTCCATCATAATCACAAAGAATGGCTATACGCCGTCTCAGTAGCCAAAGCCCTATTCGCTAGGCAATGGTCATGTCACACCCCAACCTACGGCGGAACATGCCGGGGCGCGACATTAATTGTATCATAGCTCAGAAGAAACTAATGTAAAATACACCTGTCAATATCTAAATTATTCATTCATATATCAATTTTCAAAAAAACACAAACATTGTCTTAACAATAACGTTACAAATCAATAATAAATAACTTAGAACAAAAAGAAAATGTTCTTCATTCATCAAGCAACCTAAGGTCTCATCTAACTTCCAATACTCGATTCATCCAATAAAGCTACATGCGCCATGCGTGAAAATATATATTTTGTTAACATAAAGTTGAGCAAGTAAACCACGATTTTGAGTATATATAATATTTGAAAATCACTACAACTAGTATAACAATAAATAAAAGTTATCTTTTCACTCGAATCATTTTGATAATGAGCTAATTCGACGGCGTATGATCATACTAATGAGGATGAGGATACCAACCAACATAAAGTAAACACATAGTCACATTTGCACATATTAACTAATCGAGCAATTTCAATTACGCATATAGTGGAATCGTAGTGAAAACAATAATTTAGTTGTGAACGCATAACGCCCCCAAAATTTGTAAAGCGGTAAAAAAAAGGGGATATGAATTTACTTACCTTTAATGAGGGATAAACGAGGACGAGATAATAAAAGAAAATGCTAGGATGGAAAACGATCAAGCTTCTCGAGGTTCACCGAAAAATATTCCTAGTTGTTAATGATAAAGTGAGTTAAATATAAAAGATAAAATAATATGACAGATCTTGGGTCTCGATGAAGTTACTAATGTGTAATTAGTCTTATTAGCATCATCGTATGGTTGTTGTATTTTATTAACATTTTAATTATTACTATTATTATTATTAGTATTTAATTATCATTTTTATTAATTATTTTTGATAACTAAGATAAATATTATGTAATATATATAAATTAACGTGGAGTTTTAAAAGAAGATTTATTAGGAATAATTTAAGTTCGGTTTATCAAAATATTGTAATGTAAAAATTTGATTAAAAAGGTTTAAAGAGATAAAACTATAAGAACCAGGTTTCGTGAGACTTAGAGGTTCGGTTTTAAGAAAAATAACATTTATTACTTAATATATATGTTTCTTTATAAGCAATATTGGGTATATTAAAAGGTAAAATAAAAATAATAAATAAATAAAAGAAAACTGGTTTTTAGGATGACGGGAAAACGACAAGACTAGAGGTTCGGTATATTAAATTTATGTTTATTAAATGTTAAAAACATAAATTAATATAAAAAAAGTTATTTATTTGTGTTAAAAATAAAAATAAAAATAAAACAAAACCGGGACCAAGGGGGCTCGAACCTGAACCGGTTCCAGTGTCTTAGCATCCTACGCACCAGCCATTGGGCTGGTGTGTTAATTTGTTAGTTTGTATCAGTTTGTTTTAACATAACCAGTTACACCCAGAACCCTTATTCAACAAACAAGCCCTAGATCTTAAATCGATTCCAATGTTTAATGTTTGTTAAAATTGGTTTAGGGTTATCGATTCTGGGTTAAAAACGAACTGTAAGCATGAATTAATTACCTGAGACAGTAGTGGATTACGGGTAAACGACACCTTAGGGTTACGGCTCAAACTTGATTATCGAATATGATATTAATGAACTTGTATGATGTAATTAGGTTAGGGTTATGATTTGCACTGGTTTAAAGTGTGTGTGTGCAGTTTTAATTGTATTTTAGGTGTGTATTTATAGTGTTTAGGGGATTGAACGAGCCGCGGCTTTGATAAACGAGTATAGCTGTCAATTGCCAATTGTTTTCTATAATTAGGGTGTCGGTAGGATCGAATTTAGGTAAGGAATAATATGGTAGTATCAATTTTGTCAATAAATCCGTGAATTTTGGTTCAAGAAAGGTGGGGGGGTATGTCGGCTGATCGCAAGGAAGAAGAAAAGAAAGAAATTTGAATAATATTTTGCAGTTTGGTCCCTGAGGTTTATAAGTGGAACGAGAATGAATTAAGGTTAGAGTTTGGGTGAAGATTGCAAATTCTTGAAAGTTTAAATATTCAAACTATAAAACAATAAACTAAAACAAATAAAATACTTAGTAAATGCGTCGATATTTATTAAACGAGTGACCCGAACCCTTAAACGGGTCGGGTATAAATACAAGGATATATAAACGAAAACCCAAAATGTTACAGGTCAACCGACACCCTTACTTGTATTTATTTCGTTTTAGTAGCCAAAGCCCGATTCACTAGGCAATGGTCAACCGACACCCTTATTTGTATTTGTTTTGTTATAGTAGCCAAGTCCGATTCACTAGGCAATGGTCAACTGACACTAATTATTTGCTCATTATTTAATTGTTGATGCTCATGATATTGATTTGCATATTTCATATATAATATATTTATTATCAAAATCTGGTAATTACTTACTCAATATGTGTTGTTTACAAACCTATTTTTACGCATATTGCAGGATGTTTATTTTGAATGGTTGAAGTTATTGAAGAACTTGGTTTATTTGGATTTTAGGTTATTATAAAAAACAATAGTATTTGACTTATTCGGTTATTTGTAATTTCTTTAAATATTGTGTACTTGGTTGAATTTAAATAAATAAATTAGATGTTGTCATATTAATTTTGCTTGATGGTGTCCTGTGAGTTGTGAACCAACAGTTCGTGTTGGTGCATTTTGTGACCGTCGCTATGCAATTCTGACCAGCGGAACGCCACAGGCGAAGTTAGCACAACTTCGCCTTAGGCGAAGTTAGAGCAACTTCTCCAACGGCGAAGTTGTAACAACTTCTGCCTTAGGCGAAGTTATCACAACTTCGCCATAGGCGAAGTTAGCACAACTTCGCCTACTGAAGCCCAGGCCCGTGAATGTTTGTCTATATATAGTTGTGTCTTGTTTAGTTTTAGTGATCCAGAAATCAGTGTGTGTTTGAGCAGCTTGTTTATTGAGAGAGAGTAAGAGACTAGAGTCGTGTGAGACGACCCGAGGTAGAGCTCACCTCGGGTCAGTCGTGTTTTTCTGTTTTTGTTACGGTATGTAACGTGATTATTTTATTATTATATGAATCTGCAGATTTGATTATCCATTCTTGTATTTGTTTGTGTATTTGATCGTGTACGTGTTTGTGTTCTTCGTCTATACACCAATAAACGAGTCTAGGAGGATTCCGCATTCCTAGACCTCGTGCGGATCTCGTATCGATCAGCACCGGGACTAACAAGTGGTATCAGAGCCTTAGGCTCTTATGCTATGGTTCGAGATCTGCGTTTTGGTGTTTCTGGCACGTTTCTGTGCGTTTCTGGCCGAACAGTTCTTCAGGCGAAGTTGCCGTCACTGTTCGTAGGGTTTCAGCGAAGATATAAGGTCCGGCGAAGTTATGAACAGGCGAAGTTGACTTTAGGCGAAGTTGACTTCTCGGCGAAGTTATAGCCCGGCGAAGTTATAGCCCGGCGAAGTTATAGCCAGGCGATGTTAACTTTCGGCGAAGTTAACGAGATTAAAAAAAAAAAAAAAAAAAAAAAAAAAAAAAAAAAAAAAGAGTATTTTGGAATTTTCCGTCTGTATGGCCAGGTGTACACGATTATTGTGAGACCGAAGATGTTGTTCCGTCAATGAGTGATCTTGTTATCTTTTGGTTTTACGTGTGAACAAATACGTGTTAACTCTGATTTGGAGTTGAGGTTGTGAATGGGTTATTGTTTGAAACTGGATAGTGACACATATTCGGGTGTTTGTGGGAAAGGAAATTGTTGTTGTTCGTGGTGACCAACCGAAGAAAGTCAAATTGAACTGAAGGTTTTTCGTCATTACTGGATTGCGGTCAGAGCATATTATTTATGTTATTTTCAAGGCGTTCGAGAATTGGATCCTGAAACGTGATGCTTATTTATTAGAGTGAAGATTCTGGAACAAGTTGGATTTAACCGGGAATTAAAGTGTTTATGTTCCTGATCGTTATCCCTGGTGATTGAAGATGCTTCAGATTTTTTAATGGTCATGTGTTAGATTCTGTCAGGGTGGTTTTGTGATGAAATTGATCACTTGATGTTGAGTAGTTGAAGATTAAACCTTATCGTATGCCGACGAGTTGGTGAAGTTGTGGAGGAAGCCCAACTTCATGTGTTGGTGAAGTCAGATGGACTCACGTGATTGGTTGAGATGATCTATTGGCACGAGGATGCATGCATTACAAAGACCTCAATCGTTATAGTCGGAGAAGCTTACACTGAAGGGGAGATCTGATATGGAAGACGCTGGGTGATTGGTAGATTTGTGAAGCTACAGGACAGTTTCTGACACGGCTGGTTGACTGCAAACAGAAGATCATCAGTTAAGAGGGAGTCTGTTGGTGCATGTTTTGTAACAGATGATCTTTCGTGTTTGTTAGAATTGAGAGCAACGGTCAAAGGGGAGACTGTTGGTGCATTTTGTGACCGTCGCTATGCAATTCTGACCAGCGGAACGCCACAGGCGAAGTTAGCACAACTTCGCCTTAGGCGAAGTTAGAGCAACTTCGCCAACGGCGAAGTTGTAACAACTTCTGCCTTAGGCGAAGTTATCACAACTTCGCCATAGGCGAAGTTAGCACAACTTCGCCTACTGAAGCCCAGGCCCGTGAATGTTTGTCTATATATAGTTGTGTCTTGTTTAGTTTTAGTGATCCAGAAATCAGTGTGTGTTTGAGCAGCTTGTTTATTGAGAGAGAGTAAGAGACTAGAGTCGTGTGAGACGACCCGAGGTAGAGCTCACCTCGGGTCAGTCGTGTTTTTCTGTTTTTGTTACGGTATGTAACGTGATTATTTTATTATTATATGAATCTGCAGATTTGATTATCCATTCTTGTATTTGTTTGTGTATTTGATCGTGTACGTGTTTGTGTTCTTCGTCTATACACCAATAAACGAGTCTAGGAGGATTCCGCACTCCTAGACCTCGTGCGGATCTCGTATCGATCAGCACCGGGACTAACAGTTCGCACCCCAGAATTTCCACCGTAGGTTGGGGTGTGACAGATAAGGCCACACTTAAGCACGTATAGGGTCCTAAGCATGCTACTAGTGGATTTATAATGCCATATCTTATAACTTTATATTTATTTGTTTTATTGTTAAATCATGTTCACACACACACAAACTTCGAGGCTATACCTCACTCTCAAATATTTTTCTCTCTTAAATTTTTATAAAAACCCTAGATTTTTATTACTCTTTTCTTTATGGGATACTTCCTTAAGTTTCCCTTATTTTATTTTTACTCATTCACCTTAAAGTAGGTGAGTATGACAAGTTCTCATAGTAACCGGAAGGGGAGAAAACTGTGAGTCGGGACTTGGAAATTTGATTCCGATAATCAAAAGAAAGATGATATTCCTTTCCTGGAGGATTACCCAACCACAATACTCGAATTTATAGGCCAAAGCGGAACATATGTCATACGATCGGAACTTTAAGTGGTCAACATAACCAATGTGACGTTTACCTTCCCTAAATTATCAAACAAAATTCACGGTGATTTCGTGGCTAAATTCGGCAATTCCAGTTATTTTATATTATTATTTTAAAATATTTAGTCAGGTGAATAACCCATGGCAAGCCATGGACACTCCAACTATCCATTTTTCTCACTCATTTTAATTATGATATTTTGTTGGAACATTATCATTCGTGGTGGTTCACGAGATGCTTCAACTACCCATATTTGATTTTGTTAATTCGTTATTTAGTTGTACCATTAACATGTCATGGAACACTCATGGGCGGTTCAACTCCATTATTGTAACAACTCGAATTTTTCAAATTAATATTTTTATTAAATACCCGACTCATTTCGATGTTCGGGTTATTTTATTTAAATAAAAACATCGTGTTTATCGAGAAGATTAATTATTAATATATTATTGTTTAATTAATTATATAAAATATAATTATAACTTTCTTACTTTGGAAAAAATTACCCAAACATAAACTATTAACCATATATGTTTCCATCCTCAATCTCTAAAGACTAGAGTGCAAATATTGTGTATTAGTATCAGCTAACATGTATCCATGTTGAACCCAAACCCATACCCGTATCCATATTGCAACCCAGTGACCCGTTTAACATGCTTGGACCACAATTCTCGTCACAACTATGGTAATTGACTCTTTGAGATGTTATTCATTCCATTTACGGCCTAACCGACACTCGTATTGTGTTAATTAAATATAAATCGGATCTGCATTGTGTATTAATCCTAGCTGACCTTAAACCTACTTTTTTATACATGTAATCGACCATATAAATTCAATTATTCATGTAGATTGTATCATTACATCCTCGCCGTCTTTAACCCTATATTTAATTGTGTTTTAATCCTATGTTTGTTGGTGTTCTTCAACTCGTTAATACCGACCAACGTTTGCCCTTATTAACCCTCGTATAATAATCATCATATCAGGTAATTGAATCATGTTTTGAGTTCGTCCTTGATCACTGGTCAAGAACTCTAACACCAATTAATCATAAATAAACGGGTTTAATCGATTAGGATTCTAGGATTTATGGGGTATGGGTTAATTAAACTTTTAATATTAAAATCTTTTCCTGAATTATAACCAACTGATCATCTAGAGCAGTTGGTTGGTTGGGTTTGTGTTAATGGTTAGGTACTGGAGGTCGCATGTTCAAACTGCTTCCAGACCCGTTTTTGGTATTATTTTTGGTAAATGCTTTTTAATGTCTCTAAGGATATATTAAGTCTTGTAAATTGTATTATAAATTTAGTAATTAATTTATGTTTTGTTTAAAAACCGACAATGTTACTTATGTTTTTCAACATCGTTATTAACAACCTTATATGTGTGTGTGTATGTATGTATATATATATATATAAATATATTAAAACTTGTTTAAATACTTAAGATTTAAATTAATTAAATATATTTAAAGGTTTAATTTACTTTTATAAATATCATAGATATGTATTTTAAATGATCTAACTAACTTTTTATTACTTATATGTATTATAAACATATATTTTTACATAAAAACTTTAATTTAATATGTTAGTAAAATAGATTTAAAGATTCATAGGATCTATAAAATAAGAAGTCTAAATAATATATCATTAGACTGTCGAACCCTATTCTATCAGTCAAATCCTTATGTTTGCTTCCGCTTTTAATCTTGTATGAGGCTTTATCGTCAACGTGTGAATCGTCGATCTTCATTCATATTATTACCTTGTGTAACATCCTACTTTTGGTAATGTTAATAAATAAAATTTTGTTTATTAAATAATGTGTCGTTTATCGGTTTAGACAAATAAACTATTAAAGGGTGGGCTTGGTCATTTAAAAGATGGAATAGGGATGGAATGAGCCTTAGGTCCATGTGCTTAAGGGAGTATAAATACCCCTTAAACCCTAATCCTTTCCATTCTCATCCATCTCTACACTATAGCCTACACCTTCAAAATACACACAAACACCCTCCTATATCCCGAGCCAAGATCCGAAGGTGAAAACCCGAGCTTGTTGGTGCTAGAACGTCGTAATGAGCCAAAACCAACATCAAGACTTGATCGTGTTCGTAGACCGATTCGTTTAAAGGTACGTTTTATAACGAAACACTCGTACGACTCGTTTAGAATCCCTAGATCTGTAGATATGATAAATACTAATCAAACACAAGGATTATCGTTGAAATTCGTAAACGTTTTATAGGTTAATCAATGGTATAAAGAACCCGTAATATAGATCAATCAACGAGCTATTTAAAACATGATTTTTGTATGTTTGGGTGATTGGGGTTTATAGGCACTGAGAATGCAAGTCTAATGATACCAAATTTGTGTTTTTTCGTTGAGATTTGAGGTTCAATTGCAAATCTGGTTCGTGTTGGCCCGTTTTGTGTTCTTGACGATTTTAACTTTGACCTCTGAGTCAAAGTTTTGGATAGAACTGATGCTCATTTGTCATAGCTACTCATTCGTTAGACAGCCATAACGAACAAAACACATTCGTATGCCCCGGTAACAAATCAACCTATCATTCGTCACGAATGACCTTACTCATTCGTTACTCATCCATTCGTCATGAAAAGACAGCGAATCAAGTCATTCGTATGAGATACATTCGTATGCTCTTGTAACGAATGGACCTCTCATTCGTCCAATAGAAGCACGAATGACCTTAGTCATTCGTTATGCACTCATTCGTCTCAGATCAAACCATTCGTTATAACGAATGGGACCATTCGTCATAACGAATGGGATGACTAATGGGATAGCGAATATATTTATTTAAGAATTATAATGAAATTTTAGTGAAGCACCGTTAATGAAATTTTAGCTCGACTCCAGCCAGGGGCTCTGCCCTTGGACCCTGGTAGGGGCTGCCCCTGGACCCCTGTCCGTTGAGGTTTATAATAAACTAAAAATACGATATGGGTAGTGATAGTTAATTGATACGTGTAATTTTTATACAGTTAGCCGCGCTCAGTTAAGGAAAGGAGTTACCATTAACCCTGAAAGGAACCGAGCTCAGGTGAGTTTCTAGCCCCACTTCCTTGTTATGTTTTCGGGGCTGTGTGTGTAGGTTCCTAGCCGGATCTACACGGAAATATCTCGTATTACGTAGGTGCGGAATCCCTACGTAAGACGATACGAGTGTTAGACGCGATATACGTTAAACCCAAGTACAAAGACATGTTACAGTACTCAATAGACACGTTGTATTGCAACTCTTTTAACACGTAATTGCCCGATCACAATTACACGTACTGAACCACTCTTTTTAAAACAATCCGTAGCCTAAACATATATACCCTTCGACAACTTCGCCTAACATGCTAGGCGAAGTTGTCAATAACTTCGCTTGTTCCACAAGTTCGCTTATAACAGGCGAACTTGTGAAACAACTTAACTAAAACATAACAAAACCAACTAACACGATTACAGACACTAGATATTGAACTACTGACATCATGTATCAACAGACTCCCCCTTGGCAGTAGCTTCATATCTCTAGTTTCAATCACGTGTCTTGTAACCCCAAAACTCGAGTCACCCGTCTTCAAGTATGAACTCCTTCTCTGACACAAACGGAAACTACTCTCTGATATTTCTTACCTTCTTCTTTCCATGCAGGAATATAGAATATCTTTTTCTCGTTCAGCACCTGCAAGTCAGCTTGAGACAGGTTCACCAAATGCATTGGATCATACACTCTCAGCACCTCTTGTTCATCTTCATCCTCCATCACCGCTTCAGCTGTTTCACTATCGACATACCACCATTTCAGATTCTTTAGGACATCCTTGGGCATCTGGTTCATCGGCACTTCTTTTAAACACCGAATCGGCTTATACTTCATTATCATCCAAGGTTTTCCATCAGCTCTCATACCTCTGTCTTTATCTTCAACGAGCTTTCCTTTCTGCGGCTTTAATAACTCGAACCTTTTATCTTTTATACTTTCTTTCCAAACGATCTTCCCAATAATCCTAGCCATATTATCATCACTCCTGTTTATCAATCCCAACTTGGCTAAGTCCTTCACCTCACACTCCGGCAAGGTATTCAACGATCTCAACAATCTCTTGAAGTATTGAACTCCGTCAAAACGTTTAATCACAAACAACCTCAACTGCTCATCGTATAACCAGCATATAATTCCCTTCTTCGATTCAGCATATCCTTTGATGTTGTAACTCTTATTGAACATAGTAGGAACCGCCGGTTTCTTTGTCTTTACGAACCATTGAGCGTAGCCTTCTTTCCATCTCGGCTGCTCTTCCCATTCAGTCTCATCGCTTCCCATATCTTGACCCATATCTGACTTATCAACTTCGGGAATTTCATGCTCAACGTTTTCTTCCACAATCTCTCCCTCTTCAATCTCACTATCAATTACAATATCAACCCCTATCTTCTCAATCTCTTCAATCGGTAACACATCGTCGTCACCTGCAATATCAACATCCAAACTTTCCACATCATCCACTACCACCACATCATCACCCCCCGATTCACCAGTTGCACCAGTAGACTCCCCCTGAGATGTGGAAGTCCCAAGAGCTTGTTCAGTTCTTGGCAACTCACCACCTGCACCTTTCGATGCATTGGGATCATTCGATGCATTGGGATCATCGTCTCGATCATTCCTCTTCTTCGTCCTCAACTCATCGCCTTTGCAGCTCGTCTCCCCCTGAGATGCCAAGAACTGTTTCAAGGCATCAAACAGTTTATCGTGCTCAATCAGGAGGGACGGCTGAATCTGATTCTCTGCAACAAGGCGCTGAATAGCGTGAGTCTGGATCAGATTTATTCTCGACTGTTCCGCCACGACCCTTTCAAGAGCTGCTATTCTGTCCGAGTCAGATAAGGTTGCATCAAAATCAAAACTCATATGAGAAGTGTCTTGAGCATATGGTGAAGGGATTCCCAAAGTAGCCGGAACATCAGAAACAGGCATAAAAGTAACCACAGGTGGTATCGAGACAGATAACCCTGCAGAGGCAACCAGCGTCGACTCAACGAATCTTGCAACAACCTCCGATGGAGTAAGTGTAGGAGGTGGCAAGGAAACAATTTCTGGAGGCGTAAGCTGAAATGTGGTAGGTGGAATGCCAAACGAAGATGATGTTGTCAAAACGGGGGCACCTGAGGTGATCGGTCCTGTCACAGGCAATGATGCAGGGACCATAGTCATACCAGATAGAGCAGGTGGAGAGAAACGAACCACCCTCGAGCTTTCACCAGCTCCCGATCCTTCACCCGTTCTTGCCCTTTTAGATCGACGAATCAACCGACCTAACTCCTCCTCAAAATCAGATTCACTGTCATCAGTATCTTTCTTTCTTTTTCCATGAATCCTCTCTTGAGCGACCAGTATCTGTCTTGCTTCAGCAACCTCATTAGCTGAGGAGTCAGAATCGGTTCTTTCAGAATCAGTTACCGACGTAGCTGCCAACGGCACATCCATACTAGAAACCTGTGCAACTGAAACCTGAACCTCTTCCTCAGGATCGACTCGTTCCATATCAAAAAATCCTTGGCCACCAAAAGCAGCTTCAAGGTCTACGTGTTCCTCCGGTGCCACAACAGGAGCAGCAGGTAGTGTTTGCTGTACCACAGGTGGTGGTTGAGAAACAGCAGCCTGTTGCGGTGCCGGATCCCGAAACTCGTCTCCACGAGGAGCAACATAGGCTGGGTTTTTCAAATACCCAAATAGTGGAGTGTGTCGTGGACGTAGCTCTGGTTTACTTCGAGCACTCGACGCTCTGCACTGTGCGAATATCCTCTTGCTGACGCTCTCAACATATCGAATTGGACGGCGCTAAGGTAGCAAAGGAGCCACATGATTCAAGATAATTTGTAAAAATCTTGGATACATCAAGAATCTTTCGCGAGCCACCGCACGTCTCTGACGGTCTATCTCATAGAACACCATCTGACTGAAGCTATAACGCTTGTTGTAAGTCAGTGCTGTCATTGCCGACTGCATCGTCGCACCCATCCCGTCCGTACCAGCCTTTCTACCCGACATGCACATGATCATCACGTGCATGAGAAAACGCCATTGATCCAACAAAAATCCCTTACGTCTCTGAGTGTCACCCAAAGAACCAGAATATCCCATTCTTAAAAATGCACCATCACTGAATGGAGCAACAAAGTCTGTAGGATCATCTCTTGTTTCATTTCCAAACTGCAAAGCGACCCTTATCTGTTCCGATGAGAATTGCACCACCTGATTGTTAACGGTGGCGCGCATTACTGGGGGCTCAACTTTGCAATCATACTCAACCGTCTGCCAGAAGTCTTCTATGTTTGGCAGAGAAATGGGCAGGGTTGTAGTAATAGCATGGAAGATACGCGAGCGGATCAGAAAAGTGATGATCTCGTGATAATCATCAACACCGCTAGCATCCGGGTCCAGTGTTATGTACATATTGTGCCCCGGAAAGAATTGGCGGTTGTTATCACCACCTTCGTCACCACCAGCACCACCGGCTCCTGCTACAGCTGCCATATCTGCACCACAAACGGTCTACGTTAGAGAATCGTCAAAGCAGATCGTAACTACGCTTATTACCATGAGTGAAGTTAAGATAAACATTAGTGTGCAAGCGAAGTTAGACATAGGGCGAAGTTGAGCACAACTTCGCCTATACAATAAATTCGCCTGACAACAGATTAACTTTTAAATAATATTTAAAGCATCAGGCGAAGTTAAGCCTAAGGCGAAGTTGTTTACAATATTAAAGGACGGACACGGACAAACTCAATTTCTTAATGGACGGATACAGACACGTAATTTCGTTCGGTAGAGTGTTCGTGAACCGTCCGTTTGTCCGTCAAAATCTTAACGAACGGACACATACAAGCTCTCGTCCGGTCCGGCTCGGCCCGTGTACACCCCTAGTTGGAGAGTATATAAAAAAAATAAAAGTAAAGTACATTAAAAAAATTAACGAAAATTGTTAAAATGACCTTTTGTAGAATGAGATTCCAAATATGTTCTTCAAATTCAAGTTTTCGATTTGTCCCCAATCTATCTAGTGGCGGTGACATGTTTGGTATTTTCGCTGACATGTTAGTAAACCAATCAAAAAGTCGTCGACAGCATGTTCTCCAGCCCATCTCGTGGCCAACGGTATGTTATCCACGCCCATGTTCTTGTCATCAACGCCGGACTACCATATCTGACACCATTGTTCCCATCGTGTCTGACATCTTCTCTAATTGTTGCATTAGTGACTTGTTTATAAAGCACATCGTCGGTGATGCACTTACGCGCGCTAGCCCCCAGTTTTAATTATAAACATGTCGTCCCTGCTTTATGTTAATCCTATATCACTTCGTCCACCTTTGGTTTACTAACACGTCGGTAGTACTACCTAACATATCACTGACGACTAGTATGATTGAGGACAAAGGTGCAAACTTGTATTGAAAGAAACATGTTTGAAATCTATTTGTAAAAAGATGACAGTTTGAGAATTTTATATTAACAAAAAAAAAATTATGTTTATATTTGGCCAACTAGATCCTCTTTCCTAGAGATCCCCGATAAGGGAACCCTAGGAGAGCCGCCGACTCCAACTACCGTCCATGTACGATCCATACTAGATCTGACCAAATGTCCATCCTACCTCCTCTACGTTCTTGACAACCCATCTTTGTCTCAGTAGAGTCTTTCAGTGGCATGTCTCGGTCATCTTCCCCATTACTTAGAAAAAGTGAGCCACCGGTTTGGTACAAAATACTATCAATACCGCCTGGAAAATTAGACATCCAACTCGTAATCGCAACGGCCCAATATCTTCTAAATATGAGGATGAGGCTGAACAAAGCCGTTTTCCATTTAGACGGTTTAAAAGGAAACCATTTACGAATTTGAAAGAAAATATTTTATTTATAATCAAACTAGTTTTTATCTCCCGTATTACGGTGTTGTTTTACTTTATTCATTTATAATTTTAATATATATATTTATTTTACTTATTGTAAGGACGTTAATAATATACTTAGGATTTGATGATGAAAGAGTTTCACAAATAAATGAGATATTATAACCCGGTTTAAAAGTTATTTGGGTTTGGTGAGACTCATGACCCGCTTAGTTTTTGTTAATATAAAATTGTTTCTTAATTATAAATAATATATATTTTTTTAAAAAAATCGGATACTAATTTTTAGTATATCCCTATTTTTTAGAATTTTTATATCAAATATTTGGTGAGATTAATTTTTAAATTAATTAGATGTGATAACCCATTTAAGTGCTATCTGGGTTTTGTGAGACCAGTACCCGTGAATTCGGGTCAATGCATGAGAAACTTCTATTTACAAATAAAGCCGTAAGGCAGCTTGAGAGAATATATGGAGGTTTCGTTTATATATATTTAAGATAATTAAACCTATTAAAACCATTTTAATTTTTTAAACTTAATACCTCTAAGAATCTATTTATTTTTAAACTTGTTTTACATGCAAGCGTGCGCTCCGTAGGGTCCCACTTATAGTGGCGAAGCTTGGATGAAAACGCTGAGAGGGGCGGACTCAAATTGTATGAGAATTTTTATAGACACAGGGGACCGAGCACAAATTTTAGACCAAAAACGTGCAAAATTACGCTACGTATACAAATATTCGAACGAAAAACGGGTTAATTTACATATTGTGAAAAAAACATGGGAGGCCAAGGCCACCTGCCCCTCATTAAGCTCCGTCCATGCCCACTCACATCAATTCAATGTTTTAATTCATTTTAGCACCCGAGCAAATTCTTTTTTTTTTGAAAGTTAACTTTTATAAACAAACGCCTCAAAAGCAAAGGCCCCAACAACAAACCAATTACAACATATTACACAAAGGCAAAATTATACCAATCGGCCCAAGATGCTGATCTATCTCTAAACCTATTTTTGAGCCAAAGATAGCCAAGAGACTTGACTTCATCCAAAATCTTTCTAGGAATAGCGTCCTTGTTAGAGAAATGAAGGTCATTACGGGCTCTCTAAATACACCAACAAGTGATAATTAAAATACCATAAAAGATTTCTTTAAATTGATCTCCTTTCCGAACCGTCAAATGAAGCTTGAGGATGTCCTTGATTGTGAAGGCAAAAATCTGGTCCACTTTGCACCATTGGCTAACCCCTTTCCAAACAACTTATGCAATGAGACACGAGGTGAAGAGATGGTCTACAGTTTCAGTAGAGTCCCCGCACAGAGAGCACAAAATAGAATCCAATATAATGTTCCGCATGCTAAGGGCTGATAACGTGGGGATACAGGCCATCTCCATCCTCCACCTGAAAATATTACACTTGCTAGGAATCCACTTACACCAATGGAAAACGAAATCCCCACCCAGATTAGGTGGTTTAGCAAGCAAACGTTTGACTGACTTAACCGAGAAGATCTTGGAGTCATCACCTAACCAAACCCATTTATCATCAGAATCCGAAAATTGCACATGACTGAGAAAAGAACAATTCTGCCATTTATTTAACTCATCCTGAGATTGGGGGGGGGGGGGGGGTCGCTTCCACCTCCACTTCCAGACCACGTTTTGATTATGACTAGAAAAACAGTCTGAAGCCAAACATTTCTTCTTTTTAACCAACCGAAATAGATTTGGAAAAGTGACCTTAAGAGGTTCGTTTTTGACCCAAGGGTCAAGCCAGAATCTTATCTTATCCCCATAACCCGGAGAACCTCTTATGAGATTTAAGAAAGGTACCCCATCTAGTTTTAATTTGAAAACTAACCTGGCAATATTGTTCCAAGCACCCGTGAGAGACTTTTTGAGAGGTATCATAGACCAAGAAACCTTATTATCATGGAAGGCTGAAACTATTTGTCTCCAAAGACAGTTTCCTTCGGTTTTGAACCTCCAAGCCCATTTAGCAAGAAGAGATTGATTAATAACACCAAGCGGGCAAATACCTAAACCACCAAATTTCTTCGGATTTGTAACATTGTCCCACGCCACCCAATGAATCTTAATGTGATCCTCACCACCCCCCATAGAAACCTCTTGCGGATAGAGTCAAGCTTCTCAAGCACTTTGATTGGAGCCTTATATAAAGAGAAATAATAAGAAGGAAGGCATTCCCAAACAGATTTGACAAGTGTTAACCTCCCCCCGATTGAGAGGGATTTGGCTTTCCATAAAGATAATCTTTTTTCAAACACATCTATAACCGGATCCCAATTGCGAATTCTGTTCATATTCGCACCAACCGAGATGCCTAGGTAAGAGAACGGTAGAGTAGAACTGTTACAGCCTAAACCCGAGGCAATCTGATTACCTTCAGAGATTTCCAACTTCACCCCATAAATAGTAGACTTCTTAAGGTTGATCTTGAGCCCAGAACATTGATAAAAACATATGAGAATCCTAGCAAAATTAGCTGCATCAAAGCAAGAGCCGTCACCAATAATGATAGCATCATCGGCATAAAGTAAATGGGAAATAAGCGAACCACCATTAGGAGAATGGAGTCCGTTAAAGATACCGACATCAGTGGCTTTCTCCAGCAACCTAGAGAAAGCCTCCATGGCCAAAATGAAGAGAAAAGGGGACAAAGGATCCCCTTGGCGGACCCCTCTCCCACATTGGAATTCAAAAGTGGGCGACCCGTTTACTAGAACCGACGAGCGGGCAGAATATAAAACGCCTTTGATCCACCTACACCACTTATTCGGGAACCCCATTTTGGCTAAAATATCTAGCAGAAAACCCCAATTTACACAATCGAAGGCCTTTTCAAAATCAAGTTTGCGAATAACAACCTTCTTTGCAGATTTCGTGGCCCATGAGATGACTTCATTAACTATTAGAGGACCGTCTAATATGAACCTGCCTTTAAGAAACCCGGATTGAGAGTTCGAGATAAGCGATCCGATGACCAGTTTAAGGCAATTTGCAAGAATTTTGGAAATCACCTTACTTATCACCCCAATTAAACTTATAGGGCGATAATCATTTAAAACCAATGGATCTTTGCATTTAGGGATGAGAGCGATGAAAGAAGAACCACAACCGGTATTGATCGAACCCTCGTCATAAAAATTATGCAATAAAATACCAAAATTCCCTTCCAATAAATCCCAGTACTTTTTTATGAACTTAAAATTAAAACCATCCGGACCCGGGGCCCGGTCCGAGTTGCACTCCCAAACTGCATCTTTAATCTCCCTCGTCGAGAAAGGAATCACCAAGGAAGCAACATCCAAATCTGAGAGTGATTTAAACCTAAGACCAGCAAGCTTAGGCCTACACGGAGTTGGATCAGAGAATTTATTTCTAAAGAATTTCAAGACCTCTTTTTTAATGAGTTTGGGGTTGGTACACCAAGAGTTGTCGATAGTCAAACTGGGAATATAGTTTTTAGACCCTTTACTTTTTATGACACCGTGAAAGAACGCCGAATTTTCGTCTCCGAAGGTCGCCCATCTGACACGAGATTTTTGCTTTAAATCCTTAGCTTTGGAAAGATCCAATTCCAAAAGCCCTTTTTTGCATTCCAATCTCGTCCAGATTTCTGACTCCAAAAGGTCTCTTGACTTTAGAATCTCATCCAGTTCTGCCAATTTTTGTTCCAAATTTAATTTAATTTCATCCTCTTTTAAGCGAACCGTCTTAACCCAAGGTTTGATCCTGTCACGAAAGAATTTAAATTTGGAAGAGATTAATCTGTCAGGAGGACCAATGAAAGCAAATTCTTCGTTTGCCTTCCGAATCAACGAGTCAAACTCTTGCCGGTCGAGCCAAGAATTGAAGAACCTGAACGGCTTAGGACCGAAGTTACTGCTTTTTAGAATAAGTACCACGGGCCTGTGGTCCGAGAGATAGCGGGGAAGAGACATATAACAAGCGTTTGACCATGATTTGATAAAATCATGACAGACCAGAACCCGGTCAATTTTGCTACATTTCCCGCCATTCTTTGAGACATAAGTAAATCTTCTCCCTTTCATAGCATATTCGTGAAGGTTGGAGGCAAAAATGAAGTCATTAAAATTTCGAGCACAAAGAGAATTAAATCTGGAGTTTCTTCTTTCCTCCGGAAACCTAACAGAATTAAAATCCCCGAGAATAATCCAAACCCCATCATACAAACCTTTCATCGCTTCCAAACGAGACCATAAAATCTTCTTCCTGTTTATGTCTTGAGGGGCATAAACATTCACAATGTTGAGGATGATCCCAGCCCAATTTACACCACCCCTAATCAGCAAAAAATTAGGGTCCTTAACCACTTGCTGGCAATTAAACAAACCCGGATCCCAAATGCAAAGAATCCCCCCAGATAAACCATCAGCGCCAACACAATCAAACTCAAAACCAGAGTTCCCCCAGCATTTCTTAACCAAAAAGTTTGAAACGCAAGAGATTTTAGTCTCTTGTATAGCCAAAAAGGAAATGTCATTTTCCATCTTTAAGTTCCTAACCCAATTAGCCTTAGGATCTCCCCCTATCCCGTTGAGATTTAGAGACAAAAAATTCATTGATTAACGAATTGAATACCTTCATCCAAAATTACTTCACGAATTTGTGGTTGAAAATCCATGACATCTTCTATGCCCAAAACGGTACCCACTTTAACCGTGCTCATAACCTCAGCGTCAATCGTCAAGGGAATGGCAGTACCTGTCGAAGGATCAGAATGCGAGGACCCCGGTAATGCAGAGGAGGTGCCGTCTTGAGAGGAAACCCCATCGGAATTAAATACAACCAAGTCAATAGGGGGTTCAGAGGAAATAATCAAAGCTGTAGGAGGGGCTTGACTTGCCAAAGTTAAAGGGGGAAACAGTGTAATGTTTTCGGAATGGTTACGAATGCCAAGCAAAACAATAAGCCCAAAAGGATCGTCATCGACCCTTGCACGCTTCTTGGGCCTAGGCTTGAGTGGAGAAAGATGGGCTTTAGAGAATTTAGATGTGTTGGATTTAATTCTTGCAGTAGGACCTCCCTCACCGGATTTAAAATAGAACTCCAAATTTTTTTGGGAAATATCATCCGCGAGCCTGACAACCGAAGAATCGAGATCCGAGCTGCAATTGACATTTCCATCCCCATAGTTGGTAGCCGACTTTTTAGACCCCGAGGTATTGTAGTCTGCGCCCAAGTGAACCTTGTCAGGATCAGGGTCACAAGCCGGAGAGACACTGGGATCGTCCAAACAATCCGGAATCCAATCACCTAGTTCTTCATCGATTCAAATTTGGTACGATTTATCCTTCCATTTTAAAGTTATAACCTCCGAAATCCTTTCCCCATTAGAAACCAAGACACCAACGCAGTCAAACGATAAGTTTTTTTCGTTCCCGTCTAACTGAGAAGGCTGAACCAATTTACCAAACAAGTTCGCGATAGAGTCGCATATGCTCCGACTAAATAGGTGAAGGGGAATACCGTACACCTTTAGCCAAGCAATATGATCATAAGGAAGAGACTGCCCTTTCCAACCAACTAGGCTGGAAACCATCCGCCCCATAAATCCTTTTTTTCCAAAAACTTGTTAGCCCTTTCAACAGATTCGAAATCGATTAACAAAAATAAACCTCCCAGATACTGAATATTTAGGTTGGCATAGCCTGCTTTCGACACATTAATGTTAATGTTTCGAAGCGTAAGGAGATCTACAGCCGTACCAATCAAAGCTCTGTCAAACCGAGAACTGAATTCACACAATTTGGAATTTGCCACTAGAACCCTGCGGGCTTACGCCATTGACTCTTTATTAAGGACAGCATCCACGTACGATCTACCTCCCACGAGAGGCTTCTCGGGGATGCAGTTTTGGATTGGCCCTCTATACACGGAGGGTTGAGACGATCCACCCTCCCGCTGATATTTTTTAGATGCCTCTTGCTTGAAGAAGCCTTCATTTTCCATGGAGAACTTTGCCACAGTGACGAACAGTTTGGAGGAATTCATTTTGATAAACTTGAGAGATCTTTCTAGGCCTTTAATGTCTTTCACTCCACTTAAACTAACGAACCCGAAAATCCTCCCTTCCTTATCCTTTTTCTTAGAAATGTAAACCCCCAAAATCTCCCCAAATTCCTTGAATACTTGCTTTACCTCTGCAGAAGAAACCTTATCAGGGAGGTTGGAAACATCGAGATCCGTCGTCTCCTTGGAGGTCTGCCTCTGAAGGTTCCCTTTGTCTGCTTTGTAGTTGGAATTCCGTTTGTCATGGTTGACCTGTTCCCATCCTTCTTCATCCCCTTGCCGTCCGCTGTCACCGATAGGTCTTCTCTTCTCCTCGTGTCCCGTCTTGTCGGATACATCGAGATCCGTCGTCTCCTCGTGTCCCGCCGTGGGAGGTGGCTGAAGAACATCATCCAGGAAGTCGAAGTCCGACTGGGATAACCTCCGCTGGTGGCGACCAGTTCCTCCGTGAGACATTACATTTTTGGTGAGGAAAAAGAATGCACCCGAGCAAAAATGACCTGTTAGAGCATCCACTACGGGATGGGATGCCCGAGGTTCGGATACATGTGGCAAGGGGCGAACTTGGATCCAGCAGACTTCACCGGTGCAGTGCCCAGGTCCGGTGAACAAGTCTGCCTCTACAAACAATGAACGTAGATGTGGGCCCCTCAAAAATTTTAAACATTCTTCATATTTTGCAATCCAAGTAAAATCGATCTCAACTGATATGAAGGGTTTTCAGATCTAACCAATTTGTAGTTTCAAAGAGATCATCTTCAACTGGTTGCTGTTTCAGGAAACTACACCATCTCCACTTCGATTTGATTTCGGAGGAGATCGATTTTTGTTTGAATACCCAGCATGTGTAAACAAGAGGAGATGCTCTTTTCTTTGATGGTGAACATGTTCAGATCCAAAATGAAAATGAAAAATAATAATAAAAGAGTGGTCGTAGTGGATATGGTAAAACTATGGGCACAATATAATATTAATATTTAGTGATATAAGAATTAAAAGATTATAAAAGTTTTTGAAAATTGATTTAAGTATATATATAAAGTAGTATGTGTTATATGAAAGTTTGTATAAGTTTGTTGTTGTGAATGCTATTACATAGAAATCAGTAACAATCCTTCCCAATTTTAATGTAATCCATGAATTTACACAAACAATAAAATTTGTATGTTAATGAATATGTCGAATCGATTGAAATGAGATATTTTTACACTTGACAATGTCTAGCTTCTTATTTTGGTTAATAGATATATTTTTAAATGTTAAAAAAATAACACATATAAAACAATCCATATTAAAAGAAAATCTTTTTCTTTATAGTTCTTTTACGCAATGTTTTAAAAACTGGTATTTTATTTGTACCGGGTTGGACTAAAAAATGGTACAACCGGTTGAACCAGGTTGTACCAGGAGGTTCAACCGGTTATATAGTTTACCTTATAACTTCATAAAATTCAACTTTAGCTAACAAAAACCAAAAAATACATGTTCATAATAAAATATCATTCAAAAGTTAATCAATATTCAAAAAACAATACAAAAGCACTTGATTTTCAAATAAAGTTCTTTTAAAATAAAGACGTGCAATAGATTTATGCCATCGGAGTGTTGTATGCATCGAGTTCACGTTCGCTAAAAAGATGAAACTCACTCATCGCCAACCCATCAATAAGATTATAAGTATTTTCATTTCCTACTATAATGAATAAGAAGATTTAGTTACTTATAATCATAATATACAAATATTAGTTGAACTAATTAGTAACATATCAAAAAATTTGGGTCTGATACATAAAAGCCCGGTAGGCTTTTAAACCGGTTTTATATGAAAACGGGCCTGTTCAATGTTACCGGGTACAAAATACCGGCCTGCTCACTGAAATCCGGTTCAATCGGTTGAATCGGCAGGTTTAAACCGGTTTTTAAAACACTGCTTTTACGTTAAACTTAATATCTTTAAAATTACTTTAAGTACCACCAAATTCCTTTATAAAGAAAAAAACTCTAATATGTCCATCATAAATTGTAAGCTCCTAACTTGTTATCTGCAACACTATCTTCTTTTTTAGCCAATAAACAAAGACCAAACATTCATTTAGACACAAGGTTCCTGCCTTAGGCTGAGGGGTGTGGGGGGCGCGAGAGGGGGCGTGAGTGGGGGCGCCATCCAATAATATTGTGACGTGTGGCAGAGAGAGAAACTTGATAAGATGGGTATTGGTAGTGGTGATAGCGCCCCGGGGCATGGTGTGGAGGGGCGCGAGAGGGGGCGCGAGCGGTTTTTTGGCACCTACCCGCATGTATTAAAACATACAAATACCAAATGCTTTTTTTTTTTTTTCAAAAAATTAAAAAAATTACCCCCACTTGTTGTTTTAAAATATTGTTATGGTTGGTTATAAACATTGTTATTTTATTTTGGTGGTAAACTTTGTTGGCGGTCTCTTGTATTATGGAAACGACATTGTTTATGTGATATAGATTGATTGCTTGGTGTTGTTTAGGTGTTTTGAAAACATTGTTATTATGGTTGTTATTTGTAAGCATTGTGATTCCTTGTTTATTTTGGTGGTAAAATGTTTTTAGATATTTATGAAGTGAATCATCGAGTTTTCAATAAATGCAATTGAGTTAACAAAACCACCCATAAGTTGATAATATATTTTTGGAACGACCAACTAAGTAATGCCGGGTACTCTTTACGTGGCCCCCATTGGGTAAAGGTAGCCAAATCTGGCCACGAGTCCGAACGGACGGAGCTCCTAAAGATCCACCTATTGAGAGATTCCCTGGATGAAACCCGACCCCCAAGCCCGTCAAACGGCATGACAGCGAGGAGCCGGTAAAACCGGGTGAGATTAGGACTCGAACCATCCCTCATATCTCTCATATAAATTGGTAATAACCTCTACCTCTCACTTGTAAAGTGAAGCTCTAACATTAAGCTGCATCTAATTTATCATAAGTTTGATAATTAAAATATTTTTTTATAAGTTTGATAATTAAAATATTTAAATAATTAAAGTCCAGATTTTAAAACAATAAGTGGGGATTGGTTTTGGTAGCTTAATTCCTTAAACTTAGATCTCTTATATAGATGGTGATGGAGATTTATATTTTTTTTTTCAGAGTTTCAATGGGTTAAAGTTATTAAAGAGATTCATGATTCTTCATTCGACATTCCCACGATGATTAAGGGCAGGGGCATGAATCAAGATTCAAAAAGAAGTGAGTAGTTTGCTATCACACACCACCTCGGAAGAATCACGAGGGATGATGAATACGGTTGTCAAAGCATATGGTTATTGCAAAAACAAACAGACAATTAGATACATAGTTTAAAATTCAAGTTTACATCTCAAAGTCAAGTTAAGTATCAAAACATTGTTTCTACGATTTCACTCATATGACCCAACACGTTGGGTTATGTAAGTAAAATCCTACAAAATTCGTATCCGACTCTTGTGTGCTTATTTTCCTATGATGTTTTCCCCTTGTAAATTTGTGCCTTAATTTCTAGAAAAATATACTTGAAAGTGTCAACACGAGGTTGGTAAGTTCACAGATTTTATAGTCATAATGTAAAACCATTTACCATAATAACGTATATTTGGTCATAGCATTAAATTGTTTCCCTTAAACGTAGCCATAACATATGAAAAACATACCCTTGAAAACAATGTAAGCATGGCCATAATGTATGAAAACATATCCTTGTAAATGATATGAACGTGGCCATAATGTATGAAAGTGTATCATTGAAAACGATATGAACATGGCTATAATGTATGAAATCGTATCAATGAAAACGATATAAACGTGGCCATAATGTATGAAAACGTATCCTTGACAACGATATGAACATGACCATAATGTATGAGAATGTATTCTTGAAAACGATATGAACGTGGCCATAATGTATGAAAATGTATCCTTGAAAATGATATATACATATATATATATATATATATATATTTAACTTATCGTACGATAATCCTTAACGTACAAAAAAGTACACGAATTATGCTCGAGCCAAAAACAAAACGCTCAAAGCCAAAAAGCAAAAAAAAAACGCTCATTCGCTCAAGGAAACCCAATTACGCTCATGTAAAAAAATGATGCAATTGAAGATCCAAATCAATTTGTTTGGATGAATTGATGATTAGTTGATGATTTCGATATCATTTGATGTGATTTCATGGGTCAATTTCAAGTTTAAAGATGACGTTTACCTTTCAACAAGCAATTGTAAATGTATCCAGAAGGCATGAAGGATGCTTCATTGATTATACAGAAGAATCGCGCCAATTGATTTTGCTGAAGAATCGAAACATGTCGCGTCATGTCACACCCCAACTTAAGACCTAGAGTGTGACCAATAGTTGGTACTTGTTTTGTAAATAAATCAGAGTTTAAAGTTGTAAAGCGGAAGTCTTGAAATATTATTATATTTCAAAAGACGGGGATTAAATACCTGATAGTTGTTACAAAAGTGTTTAAAGATGAAAAACCATAATTTACATTATTTTAATAGTAAACCTGCAACTAATCCATTGGATCGTCTAAAGACTATCCATCATCTCCAAACATCTAACCTTGATTACAGTTTATAAAATACGTCAGCAACACATGCTGGTTAACACGTTGATATAAAATATTTTAATACTCAATTATCCCCTCAAGACATAAATTAGGTCCGGACCAACGTGGATTACGAAATAATCAATTTCTGAAATTTGTGAATACCTATTACAAACTTCAGCTCAACTTGAAACCTCTCAGCAAACACTGCGGCGTTCGAATACTAGAAATTAGGTCCGATCCAACGTGGCAGAGGCATAATCAGGCGTGGTGCGATGTGTCCACTATCTACCTACATATGAAAGGATCCAGACAAACGTATACGGTACCCTGAGGGCCAATGATTACCTTTGTTTATAACTTTTTAGTGGTACATATTCCCATGTAAACATTTAATGACTCGATTTATAAAGTTGTAACGAGTTTGTACATATTCACGTCGTAAAGAGTTTAGACGTATTCACGTATGTAAAGAGTTTAGACGTATTCACCTTTGTTATGATTAGTGTGTCTCACCGATTTATGCTTCTTGTTACCACGAAACGATAGTACGAGATAAACTTTTATAAAGACTAGATCAACGATCTAGCTTTAGACCTTTAGTTTATTTGCATAACCATTACCTCGATAACTATTTCTTTTATAAAATACTCGAACCTTTAGTCCAAGATGTATACCATTTATGCATTACGTTTCTTCTTAATAACGAAACGTATATATTAAGTTTCTTATTTCTTAAGAAACATTATAAAAACTTTATCTTAATTAAAGAAATAATATTTTTGTTTGTACCATTGTCTTTTGAAACTATTGTCCAAGCCATATATAATGAAAGGGCAGATTTCCTACCTTGTATTGCTAGCTTATAAGAAATGCCTAGGCTTGACGCGGGCAACATTCCTACTTGTCTTCAGTTAAACGAGGGAATAATCGAACAACACTTTGATTCTTCGCACGTACTTCGAGATACAAACATCGGGATCGGGCACGTACTTTGAGGTAATATGAGTGTGAAGTGGATTTGGGATGCAAAATTCAGAGCTCGGCCTCCCTATTTATAGGGCTAAACTTCTAACCCATTGCGTATCGCGATGGAGCTCAAAGACGATCCATCGCGTATCGCGATGGATCTTTCCAACGCCACTGAATATTATATTCCATCGCGTAACGCGATGGTAGTTTGGGTTGGCCCTCGCGTATCGCGAAGCCGCCCACCAGCCTTGTTTCGTCAACATGTAGACCTGCCATGTGTGCCACATGGCCTGTCACGTGTTGACACGTGTCACGATTACTTCGCCTGGTCATCGTGTATCGCGATACCCTAAAGATGAGTCGGTCTCGTAGGCCGTGGCGTGACACCGCCCTTTCTGGGGGTGTTGTGATCTACTCATTGCGTAACGCTATGGGTTGCTTTATCTTCAGTTAAACGTCGGGCAACATTCCTACTTGTCTTCAGTTAAACGAGGGAGTAATCGAACAACACTTTGATTCTTTGCACGTACTTCGAGATACAAACATCGGGATCAAGCACGTACTTTGAGGTAATATGAGTGTGAAGTGGATTTGGGATGCAAAATGCAGAGCCCGGCCTCCCTATTTATAGGGCTGAACTTCTAACCCATTGCGTATCGCAAAGGAGCTCAAAGACGATCCATCGCGTATCGCGATAGATCTTCCAACGCCACTGAATATTATATTTCATCGCGTAACGCGATGCTAGTTTGGGTTGGCCCTCGCGTATTGCGAAGCCGCCCACTAGCCTTGTTTCGTCAACATGTAGACCTGCCACGTGTGCCACATGGCCTGTCACGTGTTGACACGTGTCCCGATTACTTCGCCTGGTTATCATGTATCACGATGACCCTAAAGATTAGTCGGTTTCGTAGCGTGACACCGCCCTTTCTGGGGGTGTTGTGATCTACTCATTGCGTAACGCGATGGGTTGCCTCCTAATCCAATGCGTATCGCGATGGGTCTTGAAATTCAGAATTTTCATGTTGGACCATTCTCTTTCCTAAGTTGTTCAAACTAGTCCAAAATTTTAGAGATATTACATCCTTCCCACCTTGGAATGAATATCGTCCTCGAGATTCGTTAAAACAGATGTGGGTATTTCTTTCTCATTTCAGATTCTAACTCCCAAGTAAATTATGGTCCTCTACGAGAGTTCCATCTTATTTTGACTAACTTTGGTTTTCGCATTTTTAAGTTTCTTAACTTTAAAATCTTCAACTTGTAAAGGTTGTTCTACAAATTTTAGATTTTCGTTAATTTCGACATATCTTAAAGGCATGGGTAAAGTTTCGTCAGCGAGACATTTATGCAAGTTAGAGACTTGAAATACATCGTGTATTCCTTTCATCTCTTCTGGCAAACTTAAGCAATAAGCTACATTACCGATTCGTTCTAGTACTTCGAATGGTCTGACAAAACAAGGAGTTAGTTTTCCTTTCTTTCCGAATCGGACAACACCTTTCCAAGGTGATACTTTCAAAAGGACTTTATCACCTACATGAAATGCCAATGGCTTACGACGAACATCCACATTACTCTTTTGTCGATCTCTTGCTATTTTAAGTCGTTCACGAATTTGTAATACCTTATCCGTGGTTTCTTGGACTATTTCAGGTATAGACATTTGGCTATCTCCAGTTTCACACCAGCACACCGACGTTCTACATTTACACCCATACAATTCTTCGAATGGTGCGGCGTGGATACTTGTGTGATAGCTATTGTTATATAAGAATTTTATTAGGGGAAGATGATCGTCACAACTTACTGCTAAATTGATCACACAAGCTCGGAGCCTATCTTCTAGCGTTTGAATTGTTCTTTCGCCTTGCCCATCAGTTTGAGGATGATAAGCAGTGCTAAGGTTTAATTGAGTTCCTAATGCTTGTTGAAAACTATGCCAAAAATGAGATGTAAATCGACTATCTCGATCGGATATGATAGATAACGGCACACCGTGTAATGATATGATGTTGTTTACGTATATTCGTGCCAATCTATCCATAGTATAAGAGTCGACAGAAAATGAGCGGTTTTGGTTAACCTATCAATGATAACAATGATTGCATTATGTTGACGTGTAGTCTTAGGGGATCCCCCCCCACATTTTTTTTCTTCATTTTTATGATATTTTCAACTATAGAGCATCTATTAACTCATATTTATTTTTCTGTTGTTTCAATTGTAATTACACTTCATTTGATAACATTATTGGGCAATGAAATAATAAAACCACATGATTCATCAGAAAAGGGGATGATAGCTACTTTTTTATGCCTAACATGATTATCAATCACTCGTTGGATTTATTCAAGCCAGTTTCGTAATGAAATCCATAGTTATCATTTCCCACTTCCAAACGGGAAGTTCGGATTTTATAAGTAAACCCGAAGGCTTTTGATTCTCAACCTTAACCTGTAAACAAGTTAAACATTTGGATACATACACATCAATGTCTCTCTTCGTTCCGTTCCATGAGTAGTTAGGCTTAAGATTTTGGTACATTTTTTCACTACCGGGGTGCATCATATACTTTGATCTATGAGCTTCATTCATTATCTTTTCGCGTAGCTCTCTGGTACCCAGATTTTGTTACCTAGTCTGAGTATATCATCATCTCTTTTAACTAAAGAGTCATTCGTACCATTTTGCTTCTCTTCAGAGATTTTCTTTTCTTCTATAGCTTGTTTTGAGATTTCTTGATTTTTTTCGATTAGATCTAATTGTTGTTCTAAGCTTAAAGCTCTAACCCTCCTGGGTTTTTCATGCTCTTCACAACTTAATGCGTCAGCCACAACATTGGCTTTTCCTTTATGATAAATGATTTCACAATCACAATCATTTAGTGTTCCCATCCACCTTATCTGTCACATGTTAAGTTCTTTCTAAACAAAAATGTGCTTCGAACTTGCATGATCAGTGTACATGGTAAATTTCACTACACAGAGATAACTTCTCCATAATTTAAGGGCGAAAAGTATGGCACCTAACTCTAGATCGTGAGTCGTATAATTATTTTCGTGCACTTTCATTTGACGAGAAGCATAAGCTATTATTTTCTTTCTTTGCATTAATACACACCCCCAATCCAGAATGGGATGCGTCACTAAATACAACGAAATCTTATGTACCTTCTGGCGAAGCCAGTATAGGTGCGTTAGTAAGCTTTTGCTAAGTAAATCAAAAGCTTCTTGTCGTTTTGCTCCCCATTCATACTTAACGTTCTTACAATTTAACAAAGTTAAGGGAACAAATATACGTGAGAAGTTTTCAATGAACCTTCTGTAATATCCATCCAAGCCTAGGAAACTTCGAACTTTGGTTGGCGATCTTGGAATTTCCCACTTAGCTATAGCTTCAATCTTGGTAGGGTCTACTTGAATTCCATTTGAATTAGTAACAATACCAAGAAATTGTACCTCATGAAGCTAAAATTCACACATTGAAAACTTAGCGTACAATTTCTCGTTCCTAAGTAATTCAAGTAAGATTCTAAGATGTATTTTATGATCTTCTTCCAATTTAGAATAAATAAGTATATCGTCAATGATGTGCAAAAAGTAGTTATAAAATTATTAACTAAAATTATGCTAATCTAGACACTAAGTAATAATTCTAGAATATTAACTTAACTAATACTACTAACCGACAAGTGAACCGGTAGACTCTAGTACAACTAAGTAAGTCCGGATATCGAAGTGTAACAACTCGGTTTATCATTTATAAAATAAGTATATAATACCCAACCGTTTTCATTTTCGGGTAATTTAATCAATAAAGTATTTAATTAATTATAAATATTTTCTTTTTCATTATTTAACCAATAGACTTTGTTAATTTCACAATTTACATCCAAAACTTTACTTGTAACTAAACATGTATCCAAACATAAACTCCAAGGACTGGTTTGCAATTTAAACAAAATTAATATCATCATCATCTCCCAAACGCTCCGTCGCAACTGGACCCCCCCTTTCGATTAGTTGTTCCTTAATTATCGTGCTATAGTCAACTTTGATTCTCCAATATAGTTTGTAATCTAGAACCGATTTATAACAACAAGTTAATTAGGAATCTAGATCACCTATTGGTTAAGTTTATCAAAATAATATAAACTCGGCTTAATAAACTCGCATTATGCTATATAGGCATAACCATAATTCAATTAATTTGGTCTACACCGTCTTCTCATCATCACGACAGTAAGCCCTAGCCCAGTTTCACCTATCGAGATCGTTCAGCCCCTTAACATGTCAAGGATCAGTCCGTAGAGGTCCAATGGTCGTTCACCTTCAATTGATCATCGTTTCTGGTAATTAATTTATGCGTTATGATTGTTTTGCCCTGTGTTACAATAACCCTATAGTTAATTATACTAACTTAAACTGGATTAATCAATTTTAGGTTGTTAGGGTTCTTGAGGATTTGGGGATTTTAACTGATTCAACATGTATATTATCATTCTCATGCTATAACCAATTGGACACACTAGCCCAGTGGCTGGTGTGGGTGTGCTTAACTCACTGAACCGACCAGGGGCTCGGGTTCGAGCCCCCTGGACGCGGTTGATGTTTTATTTTTTTTAAAGGTTTTAAAGGTTGTGATATTAATTATGATTGATAGTAAAATATAAAATAAACAATATCTTACCAAACCGACATCTTTGAGTTCGTTTTCTTGTCCATTAAATCTCGTCACGTGCTTTTGGATATATATATATATATATATATATATATATATATATATATATATATTTATAATTATATATATATATATGTGTGTGTGTGTGTGTATATGTATTATAAGTATATATTATTTAAAAGCTAATATAGTTATTTATTTAAAAGCTATTGTGTTTGTTTTTTTTATTTAGTCGGATAATTATAAGTATATTTAATATTAAAAGTAGTAATTTATATTATTAATATTTATAAATTTGATTATATATTTATTATAACAAGTAGATAAGGGTGATTTTGTAAATATTAAAAATAATGATTTTAATAAATAAAAGATAATCTATAATATTTTTGCAATAATAATCACTATGAAAATCAATCGTTCAATTCAATATATTCGAATCACAACATAATTTAATTCACGTCGAAATCTCAAATCTATTACGTGTGTTATTTCATTATTAATTAATTTATAATATTAATATTATTTAACTAGGAATCATTGACGGTATATCCCAAATGATTTATCTCCCTCACACCATCACTTATATTTCGTTCATCCAATCAGGTGAGTATTTCACTCCCATTCTTTTACTTATTTTTAGCCGTTTTGAGGATATATGCGTTCTATTTATTTTATTACTATATATTACTCAACTTGCAACTGTTGTCACTTGTGTTTAACAATTTATACCTTACTTGTTTATGTGTTTACTTGCTTTATATGCTTCCGCATTCGAAGAGGTCCAACATAATCTCAGTGTAGTATGATCATACGACCGTCGTAGTGGCCGGCGTCCGACGCATTGATAATGGTTTCACCGACACCTCATTTTTGGTAACCAATGCCCATTCGCATGGCAGTGGTTTAGCCCTTTCTTTATGGTTTGATTGATTTGTTTATATGCTATAGTTAAATTGCTTATCTCACTTGACATAGTTTGCTATCTTATTTATTATTATATAAAATCATGAAAATCTGGTGTTTTACTTACTCAACCTTATGTTGACAAAACTATTTTATTTTCAACGCATATGCAGGTCATCGTATGATGTAGTTGAAGTTAGAAGATCGTTTAAGGACTTATGCTAGAAGAAATTCAATGAGACAATAAATTTTATTATTTTAATTTGTGTTTGTTTTGAGATATTGTAATGAATAATTATTTTATTTGAAATTATTAAATAGATATTAAAACTTATAATGTTGCATGATAGTAACCTTGTGAACTGTGACAATCAGTTCTCGCCCCGACATTTCTGCCGTAGGTTGGGGTGTGACACGAAACCCACGAGACTCTTTAAATTACGTACACTAGATAAATTAGACTTAACTACAGACACGACTATTAATTTGTATTATTATGGGGGTTTTACTAAAATACTAAGATTAAACTAATATTAAAACTAATTAATAACACTTAAGACGACTTAAACCTGAACTTTAAACAGATGATGACGAAAAACCACCTAGGCTAGAATCCCTACTGATTCAATTATCAAACGGTTGGAAAATGCCACGTTATGGAACCGAGATCTTAAACTATTCACTTAATGGAAAACCGAAATGGACTCTTGACCATTCTCAAGAAGACACCTATGGAATTCTAATAAACTATTATAATTACCGGTTTAATTAGACTCACTTACATAGCTAATTTATTTTATAACAAGTACCTCTATAAGAAATACTACCTTACAACGCGGAAATCAGAGGTAGTTTAAAGAAGAACTAAATTTAGCAATTTAAACAACCAAGACTTATCATATAATCTATCACCTTACAACTATTTCGGTTACCAACACACTTAAGTCTACTTGATTTATTATTATTCGTATGGTTTTAATGCATATCAACCACAAACTAGTCACAAACACACACTAGATGACCTAACAAAATACTATTATATGACAGACAATCACCAAAGAAACTTTAAAACAATAAAACTCATCAAACAATACTAAGCACACATATGCATCGAATGAAATTCAATAAACTTCTTACTTAATCATAAATCCCTAAACAAAAGCAAAATCCAAACTAAAATCTAACGTCAAAAAAAGTTCATCATAAAGCCTAGGTAGTCTAAGGTTTTAGCCAATAACCATACTCAAGAACAAACCAAATAAATAAGGTTCAAAAACTGAATTCATAAAGAAAACAAGAAAATCAAACCGAATAATAATAAAGATTGGTAGAGTAGGTGTTGAACCCAAATGCTCTCTTCTCGAACCAACGGCTTTCTTTCTCTTTTGTTCTTTCCTTTTCGTTGCCTTCAAATAAGCCACACAGGTTGAAGCTGCTGCCATTCATCCCCTAATAATTGTGAGAGCTGCCCCTCATATTGTTCTTCGATTAATCTTTTTTTATAATTGTTGTCCCTATGGAATTAATTGTGTTCCTCACCGACCTACTCTCATGGTAACCCTTGTACAACCCAATTAAATATTATTTTGCATTATGAAGCCCACAATTCCTTTTATTCAATGAACGCACCATAATTCACATGGCTTAAATTAAAACCACAACATGATTTTCTTTTTGATGTTCCTGTGCAAAAATGAACATCCAAGTTAAGTATTATTAAATTATATACTTTACTAGATTAATAAAAATAATAATGTGTTATTTATAATATACTCAAGGGTTCGATCAAGTGCCATATTTAGTACAAACGACTTCAAATTAACTCAAAAGTGCAGGGAATATTTATATAATAATATGTATATTTTGGATAACATCAAATATTCCCACACTTGAACATTTTTCGTCCCCGAAAAAAAACTATTTGCAATGGAATCATAATCGGAAAATATGGTTTTAAAAACATATAAGTTATTTTAAAGCTCAGATAAACGTAGAAACCACGATTGTCGATATTATTGTCCACTTAAACCCATGCCTTAATCTTTACCGGGACAAATAAGATCCAACAATTATATTACTCAGTGGTTTACACAATTAAGACCCGCTTATTTTAAGCTTTTACCGGACCAGACCAGACCTCCCTAACTTGACTTAAATCTCAAAATTAGTAGATTTATAACTTTTATTTATCTCTTTTTTCATGAATAGTTAAGACGATCAAGGGTATTGTTTATCCACGCTTAAGCATCAAAGTCTACCAAAGCAGCCATTAGATACAATTAAGGTATAATTAATTAATTAGCTAGGTTCCCCACAACATGACATACACTCGTTATCAAGAAATACCCCGAACCCATCACCATAGGTGAGTATGCACGAATTCATCTGTAGGGTTTACATATGGCGTGTCCCTTGTGGTCCGATTCTTAATGGTAATGAGACGTGAGCAATGTGATTCCACATGGCTAACAACATGGATGATCAAGTCAGTAGTGTATTTGTACTTTAAGCATGTAGTGATCATGTTTAATGACTTATGTGGCAGATAATTGTGGGTTTGCTCTTTTTTAGCTTTATTTAAATATCTAAAACCCCACTTAGGAGTTGTAAATACCTAGATGATAAACCGTATACAGACCCATAGTCTCCGGACCCGAGACATCCCATCACTACAAGATTTAAGGTTATAAAACCATACGCCAATGAAATGTAAAACACAAAAGTTAGACAGTTTAATATTTATATCACCGGCTACTTGGCATACTCTAACGTTAAACCTACCCAAGCATCATATGATAACGTATTCAAATTTTAAAATTCATAATATATATAACATTCATACCAAATATTGAAGCTTGAGTATGACCCGACCTTTCATTACTTATTTTCCACGGACAAAATGATTTACCCACAAAAGATTTCCATCACCCATTTATCAAATTGCCCTTTCATTCTCAAGGCTGATCCTACCAACACATCCCAAGTTAAGTGCATTTTCTTTTATATTATCTCATATTATTAGTAGTTTGAAAAACCAATTTCCAATTCTTTTATCATTTTCCATTATTTGCAAAAAAAAAATAATAATAATTATAATTGTTGGGACACTTTTCAAATTTTTTATGCTCTTTTTTTCATTTTTTATTTTTGCCGAAAAACATCAATTTCCCATCCTCACACTTAAATTTTGCATTGTCCTCAATGTGAGAAAAAAGGAAATTACTAATAAAATTATGCAGAAAATATAAATAAACTAATGAATTGGAACATACTCCCCTGGTAAATAGACGATATGCCTCGTGAGTTGTGTTCCGCGCCCTCCATTTCCAACGCCATTAGCAAACTATCTTCAAATAACATTATCTCATCCTCAAGCAAGTGGCATCCCCACACTTGTTTAAATTCTATCTCATCAATCATCTCATAAGCAACCCCGGAACAACCTTTAAGTAAGAGAAGAAGCACCCGACAAAGCAAAGAAGTAAAACCAAAATAAAATAAAAATAAAAATAAAATGAAAAGATAGTACCGGGTTGCCTCCTGGGAAGCGCTAAGTTTACAAACAGTCTTCAGCCAGACTTACTTCTAAAACGTCAATAAGGAGGCTTCTCCTTTATCCTCTTCCCATCAGTGCTCCTCAACACTCTCCTTACAATTAGTTGGGAAGAAACCAAGTTCCAAACTCACGTGGGCCCAAAAATACACATTTAGAACGATCCACTCATTCTTGAAATTATGATGATTTTATAAATTCGGAACACTCTGATTCCTGAGTTCAAATATCCTCCTTCTTCGGGCTCTTGATTTACATGACGATCCACGAACAAGTATTTCTAAAATCCGATTAGCTTCTCCGTGCAGTTGCGGATGATGTTTCATAATGAGATGCAAGTCTTTATTATTCAATTCTTCAGATATCTCTTGTGATTCCACTTTGACATTTAGTTTCTTAACCGGCTCCCCGAATAACAAAACTTCAAGCTCCTCAATATCTCTTTCGGGGTTAAAATATCTCTTATCCGCATAAGCTAAACCAACCAAATCTTCACCGAATTCATCCCTAAACTCATCCTCCCAAGAGGGAATACACTCCTCTATCTTATTCTGTAACCCAACATCCTCAAACTCAATCGTCGGCTCATTAAATTGTATTTGACTCTTTAAGCCTAGCCGGAAATCATCCATGATATCTGAAAGTGGTGCATTTGCATTAATGCTATGGATGACACCTAAGAAATCTCTTAATATTGCTTATGGATGTGGTATGTGATCCATCATTGCACTATATGAGTCTTTACAACCGATAACATTCCCCATCTTATCAAACACCACGTATAATTTGTTCTTGTAGTAACACTCCATGAAGATAAACTTAAACATAAAAGGATCACGGACACCAAATAGTAGTAAAATAAAAAATATATATTAAAGAAAAACTAACCTAATTTAAACTAAACTATATTAACCTAACTCTATGACTCAAAATAGACTAAAAAAACAAAAATAAAAATAAAATAAAAACTACATAGACTTTTACGGCTCAAAAAAAAAAAGAAAAACAAATAGCACGTATTTAACAAGTAAGTCTAATCAAAGCTAATGAACGTAATCGGCAAGATTCCTCAAAAACGGTGCCAAAAACTTGATGTGCGAAAAGTAGTTATAAAATTATTAACTAAAATTATGCTAATCTTGACACTAAGTAATAATTTTAGACTCTTAACTTAACTAAAACTACTAACCGACAAGTGAATCGGTCGACTCTAGTATAGCGATACGCGACGGCCAGCTTTATACTCCATCGCGTATCGCGATGAAGTGTAAATTCTGCCTGTAAATAGGAGGTTAAGGGATTGAGATTCATTCATCCCAAAATCACCTTCATTTCACACATACATAACCTAGGGAAGCGTGCCCGATTGCTGTGACAAGTCAACTCTCCATTTCCTTGAAGTATGTGCCAGTAACGAAGGTTCGATCGAGCTATCAATCAGTGTGTTTAGATCAAGACCCTACCCGTCAACTTTGAGAGGAACCGAGTTCAGGTGAGTTTCTAGCCCCATTTCCTTGTTATGTTTTTGGGGTTGTGTGCATACTCAATGTGAATAGTTAATACACTTACCTTAAGTGGCAAGTGTATGATATGTGAATGTGTAGGAACGATATATGTAAGACGTTAAGAATATGTATGAAATCATATAATGAAATGTGTATGTAAAGAAACGTATGTATGGTGGCATGGAAAGAAGCGACCAGACCCTAATAATATATGAGATAGGAGGGACCAAACCCTAATAATATCTGAGATAGAAAAGAAAGGGACCAGACCCTACTAATATTTGAGATGGTAAAGATAGTTCTGCATGTAGTATGAAAGTATGAAAGTGTGATGGTATGAAAGAATGTATGTATGAATGTATGTTGCCTGATTAATTAGAACTCACTCAGTGTAGCTGAATTTTAGTATGCACGCAGGTGAGTGGGATGAGACAGCTGGCTTGAGGATGGACACATGACAAATGAATAAAGAAGTTGGCATCTGAAGACATAGTTAATAATATTTGAAATTAAAGACATGTTGTATATTGTTTTAAATTAAGACTCATGTAATGAATAGTTGACATTTATCTATTCCCCAAAAAGTTTTAATTAACTATGATATTTAGAACTGTGTTTATGAGTAAATCCAACGTCAAAGTACGGCACCGGGATTGATGTGTTGTAAAACACATTTACTTTCCGTATCATTTTTATCATGTTTTAATTGCTTTTTAGTATAATTATTAAGTTTTATGGTTTGTTTATGCTTAATGTTACAAAGATAATTGTTTACTTGTAGGTTATGAAGTTTGGTGGAAAAAAGAGTTAAATTTGAAGAGTTTAGGGGCTTAATTGTTCAACTTTCAAACTTATAAGTCAAGGCCCGACCCAAGCCCACATCTTAAAAGCCTTTTATAGTATTATATTAAGTTAATAACAAGAGTTTCCAGCCATTATTCAAGCCATAATCCCGAAATAAAGAAAAAAAAACCCTAAACCCTAGTTTCAGCCCCTGTTCCGATCGCAAGCACTGTAGCAGCGGCAGAAAAAGAAAAAAACCGGTGGCTTGGCGGCTGTGACGGCTAGAGGAAGAAGAAGGAGGCTCGGGGTGATCTTGTGCAACTACTAGGGACCTTATACATCATAGATCTCAGCCATACTTGATAGTAAAACACTCATAAACTTTACTTTTTGTTCAAGAACCCTAACTTTGTTGATTTAATCTTTTGCTTTGAATTGTTTTGCAATTGATTGATAGTTTGTCTTGTGATTGATATTGTTTGGATCTTGAATGAATTTAATCATGTTTAAGTTGATGTTTATGATGTTTTTCTTAAGTATGCATGGCTGTCCAAAATCAATGAGTAGCTAAACTTGCTTGCTCTACCTAGGATAGATGATTGTTGAGTGGTTTAGACTTGTTTAATGGATTGTTAATGTTCAAGACTTAAATTATTGATGTAAAGTTTAACTAAACCATAAATTAGATTGTGTGTGATGGCTGTGTTTTATTTGTTATTACTTATAATCCTCTTGCATTAGTTAATTGAATTGGTTTTGATTAATTGATTGCTTGTTAGACTCTTGACTTGGTGTTTCGGGTTTATCTGTGGGGTGTACAACCGTAGGGATAAGTGGGTAATATAATCATCTAAAATCAGTTAAAATACACCTTCTTTGAGACCGAGAGGTGATAAGAAGTAATATTGTCTCGTTGCTTTTACTTGTTAGAATTAAGACCGCGCGAGAGCGGGTTTTTGTCTTGTCAAGTTTGAGTGTTTATGTGCAATTAGTTGGTTTAATTTGGGTTAAGTTAAATTGTTCCTCTATCCTTGGTGACATAGTATTTGTCTCCATTAGGATAGTGTGTCGATGAGACCGAGAGGAGAGTCGTCATTTGAACACGTTAATAATTGTTTTTCCGGTTTATTCTTTAAAATCAATTAAAACAAGTTAGAGTTTGTTAGAGAGACTGAGAGGTAATTTGACTTTCTTAAACAAGTTTTAGTTGTGTCATCTTTTATAACCGGTGTCGTGAATATTTTCAATCCATTGTCTTGTTATTTCTGTCAACATGATTCGTTCCTAGGTAGACGTCTTTATTCATTGAATTTAAACCAAAGTTTTCAAAGTTTTGTCAAAAGTTTTCATTCAGTTAAGTTAAGTAGTTAAATAAATTCTAAAATAAATTAATTAAATATTTTGATGAGTCTTGGTTAGAGTTTCGTAATTATAAACGTTTTCACGTGTCTTCGAGTTCAATATCCGGACTTTCCTCATCTGTGCTATACGCGATCGGTACACTTGCCGTTTGTGTGAACTAGGATAGATTGTTTGGTTTTTAAAGCTTAGTTGCGACTTGTGTTTTATTTATATATATATTTTCGCACACCAAGTTTTTGGCGCCGTTGCCGGGGACACGGTCTGAGGCGTATTAAGTATTGGTAATCTAATGACATGGATAAACTAGGTTGTTCATGAACATATATTATATAGACTTGTAATATATACATATATAAACACATGGATACATATGTTTAGTTTGTAGATATCACGCTTCCGCCTTAATTGTGACTAGTTAAATGGTTAACTAAGTTTATAAATTCTATAGAAACCCAAATCTATTTACTAGAAACCCGAAGCAAGGATCAAATGATACGGAAAAGCTAAACTATCAAGCTAGTAAATACTTACATTCTTAACCCTTTAAGAGTTTAGTAGATGGTTGAAGAAGATGATGATGTGAATGCTAGACTTTCAAAGGAAAACCCTCAAACGGAATATACCCCGAGCCTCCAACACACACCGAGCTATGCTAGGAAGCTTGAACCGAAAAACCCGAGACCCGATTCCTTTTTCTCTTTTGGCCGTGAACTTGAAAGAAAAGAAAGGAAGAGTTTGGTTTTTGGTTACTTGAAAAAGTCTTGTGTATTTTTGATCTTTTCATCATTTATAAAACCAAGGAAGTATGGAGTTAGGGATTATGTCTAGTACAACACTCAATCCTCCATGCTTGCATGTTAATGATTTTGATCAAGTTAGTGGGGTGTGGGGCCCACCCTAAAACCGGCCCCAATAATAAATTTTTTTTTTTTTTTTTTTTATTTTATTTATTTTATACTTTATAAAATATATAAACACCCCATCTTTTATAAACCATTTTATAAAAGAATACATAGTTAAATAATCATTCCAATAATAATTATTTGAATAAATAAATTAACCGATTAATTTATTTAACACTTTCAAGTAAATATTCAGAAACCCGAATTTCTGAATGTATCGTGTTCTGTATTTGTCTTATAGATCTTATCTTAACAAATACATAATTGGTGTGTGTCTAACTCGTTATTGGGTATGACCCGACTTGGATCAAACATGACTAGCCACATTAACCTAATTATGTGTCTCGGGCATACGGTATTCCAACAATCTCCCACTTGCACGTGACTCATAAGAAGTTAATGCTAATGGTGAATACCGCCTAACAACAGGTCACCACCCCTAGTGTGTTTGACTAAGTGCCATTCAATAACATCATCCCCTTCAAGTCCATACTTGATATGATATAGGTAAGTCTTATCATTACATCTCTTTGTTACTAGATGTCCTGTCAAATCGAAGAGACACAGAGTGATCATTCTCTCAATGATTTAACTTAACAGGCCTTAGACATCTAAACTCTCAACACATAAGAGGAACAAATCCCATCTTGACTGCATACATCCTTGTTGACATCTCGTATGATATCTGAGCTCTTTCTTTTACGTCATCGTGTTACCGAAAAACAAAGAAGAGAGTCAAGTTATCAGACTTGATGAGAAACCAGATCCAATATGCATCTCAGGTCAAAGGACACAATGATACTCGCCTTTACTCAAGGATTACTTATGATCAGTTGCACTAACTCCATGCAGTGATCCTTGAGAGCGGATCATGTCCAATATTTGTGTCCCACAAATATCTATGAACCTTGGTGGCAAACCTATGCCTTATATTCATCACATGAATATCAACCAATCCGGGTTCATAATAGTCTTACCTTCATACTTGTTCCCACAAGCATGATCGACTACGGACGTTTAGAACAACATAAGTCATTCATGGATTAAACATGCAAATATAGAACATAACTCATTGAATAATTAAAACATAATTAATTTCATGAGATACCCATTACATTCGTTCTTATACAAACACTAAACACAGATTAAATCCACTCACTAGAATACCGAAGTCCTAATGCACAAACATGACCCTCATGCTTTGGCCTATCGAGGAGCTTCGTGAGTGGGTCCGCAATATTTTGATCGGTATGAACTTTATGAATACATATCTTTCTCTTTTCAACTTCATCCCTTATGTAGTTGAATCTGCGCTCAATGTGCCTCGTTTTCTGATGAGCACGAGGCTCCTTGATCTGTGCAATAGCACCCTCATTGTCACAGAATATCTCTAGGGGCTCCTGAATGGAAGAGATAATCCCTAGATCCATGATGAACTTTTTCATCCATGCAGCCTCTTGGGCTGCCATTGAAGCGGCGATGTACTCAGATTCTGTAGTGGATAACGCGACAACATCCTGCTTCGAACTCTTCCAAGAGACAGCGCCTCCATTCAAAATGAAGACATATCCCGACTGTGATCGAGAATCATCTCGGTCAGTTTGGAAACTCGCATCCACGTAACCCTTTACGACGAGTTCCTCCTCACCAGACCCATATATTAAAAACATATCCTTAGTCCTTCTAAGGTATTTTAATATATTCTTGACAGCCATCCAATGACTGTCACCTGGGTTGTGCTGGTATCTACTCGTTATGCTTAAAGCATACGAGACGTCCGGTCTGGTGCACATCATTGCATACATAATAGATCCTATTGCCGAAGCATAAGGAACATGCTTCATCCTATCCTGCTCTTCCTTAGAGCTAGGACTTTGGGATGAGCTCAACACGGTTCCTCTAGGAATAGGTACCAAACCTTTCTTAGAGTTTTCCATCCTGAACCTTTTCAGGATTTTATCAATGTACGCACTTTGATTGAGTCCGATCAATTTCCTTTGTCTATCCCTATAGACCTTTATTCCCAAGATATATGTCGCTTCTCCAAGATCCTTAATTGAGAAACGACTACTTAACCACGCTTTAACGTTTTCCATACTTGGTATATCATTTCCAAATAAAAGTATATCATCGACATACAAAATAAGGAAAATGATTATACTCCCACTAGCCCATTTATACACACACGCCTCATCACCGTTTTGGACGAAACCAAACGCTTTGATTTCTTCATTAAAACGATGATTCCACATCCGTGATGCTTGTTTCAACCCATAGATTGATTTCTTTAACTTACAAACTTTATCAGGATTAGATGGATCGACAAAACCTTCAGGCTGAACCATATGGACATCTTCCTCAAGATATCCATTTAGAAAAGCGGTTTTGACATCCATTTGCCATATCTCATAATCAAAATGAGCTGCAATGGCAAATAATATCCTGATCGACTTAAGCATCGCGACCGGCGAGAAGGTTTCATCATAATCAATCCCTTGAGTTTGCGTGAAACCTTTTGCTACAAGTCGTGCTTTGTAAGTATCTAAATTTCCATGCATATCGGTCTTCCTTTTGAAGACCCACTTACATCCAACCAGTTTGGAGTTAAGTGGACGATCAACCAATTCCCAAACTTGGTTATCGTGCATGGATTGCATCTCGGCGCTCATGGCTTCAAGCCACTTGTCACAATCAGGTTGTGACATAGCATCTTTGTAGGAGATCGGTTCATCCGAATCGACCAAGTAGCAATCATCCACAAGAAATCCATATTTCTTGGGAGGTCGACTAATCCTATTAGATCTGCGAGCAACGTGTGTATGATCAACCATTTGATCATCTTCAACATCCTCGTGTTGAAAGCTAGTATCGACCAATTGTGTATCATCCAGTGATTCTTGAACCTCTTCAAGTTCCACTCTCCTTTCACTAGGTCCTTCCATAAGGAACCTAGTTTCTAAGAAGTATCCTTTGCGTGAAACAAACACCTTTTGTTCACTAGGATCATAGAATATATATCCTATATCATCCTTTGGGTATCCTATGAAGATACACCTGATGGATCGAGCCTCAAGCTTATTTGGGGTGTCACGTTTAACATAAACTATGCATCCCCATACCCTTAAATATGAAAAGGATGGAACCTTTCCATGCCACACTTCATAGGGTATTCGATCCACCTTTTTGGTCGGGGCCATATTCAAAATACGAGCCGCTGTGAGTAGCGCATATCCCCAAAATGATGGCGGTAGTGAGCTTCGTGCCATCATTGATCGAACCATGTCCAACAGTGTTCGATTCCTCCTCTCGGATATTCCGTTATGTTGAGGAGTTCCAGGAGGAGTGAGCTGTGAAATAATTCCACAATCTCTAAGATGACTTTGAAAAGCATCACTTAGGTATTCGCCTCCTCTATCGGAGCGGAGTACCTTGATTGTTCGGTCGAGCTGATTTTGTACTTCATTTTGAAATTCTTTGAACATTTCAAAGGCTTCATGTTTGTGTTTCATTAGATAAACATACCCATATCGACTAAAATCGTCGGTAAAGGTAATGAAGTACCTTTCACTATTCCTACTAGTTGGCTTGAAAGGTCCGCATACATCCGTATGTATGATACCTAACAAATCCTTAGCCCTTTCATTTGTACCTTTGAAAGGCTCTTTGGTCATCTTGCCTTGAATACAAGATTCACACTCATCAAACGAACCTAACTCGTTTGTTTTCAAAAGACCTTTCTTTTGGAGAGTATTTATACGATTCTTGTTTATGTGTCCAAGGCGACAATGCCAAATGTAGGAATCACTCAAATCCTTTTTGAGTCTTTTAGTAGAAGTTTGATATAATGAGCTATTTGAGGTATTATCATGAACCAATTCATAAATACCGTTGTTTGGTACAGCTTTAAAATAAAAGATACCATTAGATGATACATGCATTTCTGATCTTACAAATTTAAAGTCAAAATTACATTGTCTAAGAAGGTGTACAGAAATAATGTTCCTAGTCAAACTAGGAGCATACAAAACATTTCTCAAAACAACTTCCAAACCACTTGGAAGCGATAAAGTGAAGTCTCCTCTAGCGACCACGTGCACCCTTGCACCGTTGCCCATGAAAAGATTCACTTCGCCCTTCTTTAAGTCTTCATTCTTTTTGAACCCCTGCAACCAATTGCAAATATGAGTTCCACATCCGGTATCCAATACCCATGTGTTAGAAGAAATAAGATTTAGCTCAACATTAATCATAAAGACATTACCCGAGGTATGCGCCGCATTCCTCTTGTCTTTTAGCTCTTTTAGGTAGACCGGGCAATTGCGTTTCCAGTGTCCGGTCTCCCCACAACCAAAACAAGGATCATCCTTATGACCCCTCGGTTCCATAACCTTTTGTTTCTTTGCCATAACCGGTGATTTGCCCTTACCCTTAAGATGCACAGGAGGACCCTTTCTTTTGGCTACCTTAGCCTTAAGATTGGGTTGAGATCGATTCTTGGATCTACCTTCATTGATCGCAAACATGGGTAAAACCCTTTTGCCCATGCTCGCCTCGGCTGTTTTAAGCATTGAGTGAAGTTCTCCAATGGTTTTGTCCCACCCGTTCATGTTATAATTTAACACGAATGTGTCGAACCTTTTCGACAAAGAGTTAAGGATCAAATCCGTTGCTAACTCTTTTGAGATGGGACAATTGAGCTTGGCGAGGCGATCAATGTAACTTTTCATCTTAAGTACATAAGTTGAAACTGGTTGATTATCATCCATTCTACATGCATGCAAGGCTCGAACCGTTTCGAACCTTTCAACTCTTGATTGCTTAAGGAACATTTCCTTAAGTTGAGTAATCATGTCGTACGCATTATGGTTTTCGAAATCCTTTTGGATTTCGGGAACCATAGTCGCCAACATGAGGCATGACACTTGAATGGAATCTTCCGTGAGTTTGACCCAATTCATATACTCGACCTCACTTCCCTCTTCCGGTTCTTCGGGGATAGGTGTTTCCAAAACATGATATAATTTTTCTTGTTTTAGAACAATCCTTAAATTTCGGAACCAATCCGAAAAGTTATTGTGGTTAAGACGGTCTTTAGCGAGAATAGATCGGAGAGAGACATTTTGGACGTTTGGGATTATGTTGTCGTCGACGTGTGCGGCCATCTGCAGAATTTTAATTAAGTTCATTTTAGTGTTTTACCTTTTTAATTATTAATACCCTTTTATATATATACCAAATATAATTAATAATTAAAATCTAGAATCCAACGATAAACCCGACTCCGGTTAGGTGACCTTTTTCCCATTGTCGATTTATCAAGGTAGTTATTCATAACAATTGCAAACCCTTTTGCAACTTCTAGAGTTTATGGGACCGGTTCGAAATCATATTTCGTGTCGGCATGTTTATCCCATCAACACCTATTAGACCCCATGTTTGGGTGACCCTCTTCACATGGTTCTAATTTAAGTCGTCCTACTTGTATCAACTTGTAATATTAACATACAAACGGTTAGGTGACCTTTTTCCCATTTATATGCCAATATTACCTTAACATATTAATTTACTCTACGCGGTTAGGTGACCTTTTTCCCACTAAGAGCTTACTAATATGTTAAGCGTTATACAAAAGGATGGTGTTTTAACTTATTATCCTTAATTTTAAAAAGGGATTTTTAGTTTTAATAATTCTAGTTGTAAAACTTTAAATCATGTTCTAACATGCATTTAGTAACATGATATTTTGAAACCATTTTCAAAATTCTAATTTATAATAAAGCCATTTTATTATGGGCGTGAGACGGCTAGTTAATAAATCCATTTTATTAAACTATGTGTCACGTAATTACCGATAATTATTAGAACCCGTTTTATGCTTTGTTAATTAATTCTATGTGACGAAGTTGATATCCTAATATCTAACAATCACACAATCAAACAATCAATTAACAAGCATACACAATTATACTAGACACGAGCCACTAAATTAGACCACACTTGTTAGCCGAAACAAGTGTGTGTCTTAGGTCCAATCCTAAGGGACACATGACACATGGATGTTGTAGCTCCCACTCGATCCCGCATCCAAATGCTTCGAGCATCTTCTTCAACCCCGTTGTGATCCATTGGGCTTGAACTTGGGCCTTAGCTTCCATTTGGGTTCAATTGGTGGGCTTAGGTCCTTTTGGGTTTGAATCCCTTTTAATGGGCTTGTGAGACCCATTATTACCATACCCGGCCCAATTAGGCCCAAACTTCCAATTTTGCAATCTTCTTTATTTTACAAAATAAATGTCCTAATACATTTTTCTATAAAATAAAGATACTACAAATAACCTATTTATTACATACCCATATGAATAAATAATTACAAAATTACAAAATTGCCCCTAATTAATTATTACAAACCGAAACTTGAATAATTAATTACAATCACAACATCAACCACAAACAAACATCCACTTGGTCTACGGCTCGGTCTAGTATTTAACAAACATAACCCTTTATGTCTTAGGAACCCGTTCCAAAACCCCTTGACTTTATCGGGCCTAGCCCAACCCATTTGGGCTTGACCCAATAACTAGATTATGGGCTTCGGCCCACATGTGCAAAACACATGGGCTTCGGCCCAATTAAAAAAACTCATGGGCTTCGGCCCATTTAACCAAAAATGGGCTTCGGCCCATTTAGCTTTTTCCCTTTTATATCCGGTTAACCCAATAACCGTATTTAAGTGGGCTTCGGCCCAAATTCACCCGAATTGGGCTTCGGCCCATTTGCTCGGTTTAGTATTTTTTTTTTTTTTTTTTTTTTTTAACATAAGCCAAAAACAGTAACAAGATTAAATACAAAAAAAAATATCATGCATGTTAATTTTTTTTGTATAAAATCTTTCAAGGGGAAAAATATAAAACCGAGAACCCGAAGCTTAGTTTCCCGTATCCCGGCTCTTGATGCCATTTGTTGGGTTTCTATAGAATTTATAAACTTAGTTAACCATTTAACTAGTCACAATTAAGGCGGAAGCGTGATATCTACAAACTAAACATATGTATCCATGTGTTTATATATGTATATATTACAAGTCTATATAATATATGTTCATGAACAACCTAGTTTATCCATGTCATTAGATTACCAATAATCTATTTACTAGAAACCCGAAGCAAGGATCAAATGATACGGAAAAGCTAAACTATCAAGCTAGTAAATACTTACATTCTTAACCCTTTAAGAGTTTAGTAGATGGTTGAAGAAGATGATGATGTGAATGCTAGACTTTCAAAGGAAAACCCTCAAACGGAATATACCCCGAGCCTCCAACACACACCGAGCTATGCTAGGAAGCTTGAACCGAAAAACCCGAGACCCGATTCCTTTTTCTCTTTTGGCCGTGAACTTGAAAGAAAAGAAAGGAAGAGTTTGGTTTTTGGTTACTTGAAAAAGTCTTGTGTATTTTTGATCTTTTCATCATTTATAAAACCAAGGAAGTATGGAGTTAGGGATTATGTCTAGTACAACACTCAATCCTCCATGCTTGCATGTTAATGATTTTGATCAAGTTAGTGGGGTGTGGGGCCCACCCTAAAACCGGCCCCAATAATAAATTTTTTTTTTTTTTTTTATTTTATTTATTTTATACTTTATAAAATATATAAACACCCCATCTTTTATAAACCATTTTATAAAAGAATACATAGTTAAATAATCATTCCAATAATAATTATTTGAATAAATAAATTAACCGATTAATTTATTTAACACTTTCAAGTAAATATTCAGAAACCCGAATTTCTGAATGTATCGTGTTCTGTATTTGTCTTATAGATCTTATCTTAACAAATACATAATTGGTGTGTGTCTAACTCGTTATTGGGTATGACCCGACTTGGATCAAACATGACTAGCCACATTAACCTAATTATGTGTCTCGGGCATACGGTATTCCAACATTAAGAACGACTCGAGTTAGGACTTGCCTTGTTTACTACTTGTCTTTCTTATTTGTTTTGTTTGTTAGTTTAAAATAGTTTAGCTAACTAATATTTCTTTTATTTATTTTAATAGTTGTATGCGACGTACTCGATCTCTAGGACCACCAGAAGTTGAAGGATTTCCCGAACCAAAGAGAGAGCTTCTTGAGAGACGTCGTACAAAACCGTCTTCCAGTTCATCTACATCCGTCGGTAATACGTTCTCTTCTCCTACTTTTTTCTGAACCCGTCATTAGGGATAGGACTATGGGCGACGCGAATCCACCACCGAGGAGGACAGTTGCAGACCGGGCCCGTCCGGTCGATGCTGGCGCGAGATCCAGCATTACTCCACCAGCTATAGGAGTTCAAACGACTTGGCAGATTCCATCTAATGTTCTGAACACGATTGCTCATTCTGCTCAATTTCACGGGTTGCTCCACGAGAACCCGCATTCTCATCTCACTCGTATTACACGTATCTGCGACACGTTTCATCTTGCCGGCGTATCCGAAGACGCCATCAAACTCCGAATCTTTCCGTTCTCACTCGTTGATCATGCAAGTCTGTGGCTTGAGTCCCTCCCACAGGGATCCATTGCTACTTGGGCTGCCATGCAGACCCAATTTCTTGAAAAATACGATCCTCCGGCTAAGGCCGCTCGCTTGCGTAACCAAATTCATTCCTTCCAGATGGAGGACACCGAGAGCTTCTACGAGGCGTGGGAAAGGTTCAAAAATCTACTCGCATTATGTCCAAACCACGGCCTACAAGACTGGGCGGTTGTTGAGAAGTTCTACAACGGAGTGACGTACGCAACTCAGAGTATGCTCGACACAGCTACAGGAGGTAACCTACTGACAACGAAAGATACGGATGAGTGCATTGCCTTGTTTAACGGTTTAGCCATGAGTGGATACCAGCGACCACCAGTTAAGAGTACCAAAACCGTCGATTCCCTATCACGCGGCATGCATTCGGTCGACACGAGCACCGCACTTGCGGCACAAGTTGAAGCGTTAGCAAAGATCGTGAAGGACTTGCAGGTGAAAAGTAAGTTGTGCGAGATTTGCAGAGGGGGACACGATACCGTTCAATGCCCCGTAGGTTTCCAGGAGGAGGCAGTCGACTTCGTTAATAATCCAAACCGAAATCAACATTCTTTCAATTCTTATAATTCGGGGTGGAGAGGTAACCAAAACTCAAACTGGAGGAACGGAAATCAGTTCGGCTTCCAGCAACGTCAGAGCCTATTCCAGGATTCCGGTGAAGGACCGAGTAGTGGGGAGAAGAAGCCCACGTTAGAGGAGATGATGGCACAGCAGACATAGATGCTGTCGCAACTCATGACTCGAGAGGACTCCCGTCACAAAGAAACTTAAGAGAAATTCCGGGAACACGAGTCATTCATGAGAAATCAAGGAGCGTCAATTCAAAATCTTGAGCGTCAGATGGGAGAGATAGCAAGTCGTCTAAATGAAAGGTCGCCAGGTACACTTCCAAGTAACACTGAACAAAATCCGAAGGCGTTCGCAAAGGCTGTGACGACAAGGAGCGGTGCGGGGGCACGTAGCGAGCCCGTGATTCAAGAGGCGACGAGAGGAGTCGTTAACGAGCCTGCGGTAGATGTAGAGGAGCAGGTAGATGAGGAGATTCAGTTGGAATCTCCATCGGCCAAGATGCATCAGAGGCACAGCCCCAGAAGTTCAGCACATGCCGAGAACCAACCATTACCCAGCACACCACCGAGAGTCTACAAACCTAGACTCCATTTCCCGGGAGAGTCCGTAGGGATAGAGACGAGGAGCAGAACTCCAAATTTCTTGATCTTCTGAAGCAACTTCATCTTAATATTCCTTTCCTTGAGGCACTTACGCAAATGCCCAAATACGCAAAGTTTCTTAAGGATATTCTTTCGAACAAAGAGAAGTTAGCCGAAGTCTCTTCCATTCCTCTGAGTGCTGGTTGCTCTGCAGTCTTGTAGAGAAAGTTACCAGAAAAGATGTCCGATCCTGGGAGTTTCACAATTCCCTGCATCTTGAGTGATAATACGGTCGTCCATGCGCTGGCAGATCTTGGTGCCAGTATTAATCTCATGTCGTATTCCGTGTATCGCAAGTTGGGACTAGGCGAACCGAGGCCCACCCGTATGAGTATCCAGCTTGCTGATCGTTCTGTGAAATACCCCCGAGGGGTGGTCGAGAACATGCTTGTTCGTGTCGACAAGTTCATCTTCCCGGTGGACTTTGTCATCCTGGACATGAACGACGACGATAGTGTCCCACTCATTTTGGGCCGGCCATTCCTTGCCACTGCACAGGCATTGATCGATGTCTGCGAGGGTAAATTAATCTTAAGAGTTGGGGATGAGAACGTCACCTTCGACGTTCGACAGTCACTGAAACACCCCAAGTCTGCTGATGACTCCTTATACTTAATTGATACCATCATGGAGCATGTTGGGGAGTTTCTCAGCGAAATTTGTGGAGGATCTGCCTCCGACACCCAGATTCATGATAGGGAGATTCCGGAGATTGAAATGGTTGCCGTAACCAATCAGTCCTTAAATGACGACACCGAGTCGCATACCCCTGAATCTGGCGTGTCTGATGAGATCGTACGAGATGATCCGATGGACCGACCTTCAGTCGAGAGCCCTCCTCTTTCCTTAGAGCTTAAGGATTTACCTTCCCACCTTGAGTATGCTTTTTTAGATGAAGAGAGGAAGCTTCCGGTTATCATTGCATCTGCGTTGACCGAGGTCGAGAAGGAGAATGTTGGTGCATGATGTCAGTAGTTAAGTATCCAGTGTCTGTAATCGAGTTAGTATGTTTTGTATTTATGATTAAGCGAAGTTGTCTCACAAGTTCACCTGATATAGGCGAACTAGTGGAACAAGCGAAGTTAGTGACAACTTCGCCTAGCATGTTAGGCGAAGTTGTCGAATGATATAAGTGTTAGGTTACGGCTTGTTTGTAATCAGTTATTTAGTTCGTGTAATCGGTGATTGATACATCACGTGTTATTAGTTGCAATACAACGTGTTCTTTGTTTATTGTAACGTGTGTTTGCTTGTGTTTAACGTATATCATTTCTACACTCGTATCGTCTTACGTAGGGATTCCGCACCTACGTAGAACGAGGTATTTCCGTGTAGATCCGGCTGGGAACCTACAAGTGGTATCAGAGCCTTAGGCTCTTATGCTATGGTTCGAGATCTGCGTTTTGGTGTTTCTGGCACGTTTCTGATGCGTTTTTGGCCTAACAGCCGCCGCAGGCGAAGTTATGGGGTTCAGGCGAAGTTGTCGCTTAAATTTTAGGGTTTATGCGAAGTTATGGACAGGCGAAGTTATGGACAAGCGAAGTTAAGGAGGGGCGAAGTTGACTTTTAGGCGAAGTTGACTTTTAGGCGAAGTTGACTTTAGGCGAAGTTAAAAAAAAAAAAAAAAAAAAATTGTTTGGAGTTTTCGTCTGTATGGCCAGGTGTACACGATTATTGTGAGACCGAAGACGTTGTTCCGTCAACGAGTGAAACTTGTTATCTCTTGGTCTTACGTGTGAATAAATACGTGTCAACTCTGGATATGGAGTTGAGGTTGTGAATGGGATATTGATTGAAACTGGATATTGACACATATTTGGGTGTTTGTGGGCAATGAAATAGTTGTTGTTCGAGGTTGACCAACTGAAGAAAGTCAAATTGAACTGAAGGTTTTTGTCATTACTGGATTGCGGTCAGAGCATATTATTTATGTTATTTCAAGGCGTTCGAGAATTGGATCCTGAAACGTGATGCTTATTTATTAAAGTGAAAATTTTGGAACAAGTTGGATTTAATCGGGAATTAAAGTGTTTATGTTCTTGATCGTTATCCCTGGTGATTGAAGATGCTTCGGATTAATTAATGGTCATGTGTGTTAGATTCTGTCAAGGTGGTTTTGTGATGAAATTGATCAATTGATGTTGAGTAGTTGAAGATTAAACCTTATCGTATGCCGACGTGTTGGTGAAGTTAGAAGAACTTCACGTGTTGGTGAAGTCAAAAGGACTTCACGTGATTGGTTGAGATGATCAATTAGGCACGAGGATGCATGCATTTCAAAGACCTCAATCATTATAGTCGGAGAAGCTTACACTGAAGGGGAGATCAGATATGGAAGACGCTGGGTGATTGGTAGATTTGTGAAGCTACAAGACAGTTTCAGACACGGCTGGTTGAAGAGCAAACAGAAGATCATCAGTTAAGAGGGAGTCTGTTGGTGCATGTTTTGTAACAGATGATCTTTTATGTTTGTTAGAATTGAGAGCAACGGTCAAAGGGGAGTCTGTTGGTGCATTTTATGACCGTCGCTATGCAATTCAGACCAGCGGAGACGCCATAGGCGAAGTTAGAACAACTTCACCTTAGGCGAAGTTATAACAACTTCGCCATAGGCGAAGTTAAGAACAACTTCGCCTACAGGCCCAAGCCCAAGCCCGCGAAGTTGTTTATATATATATATGTGTGTCTTGTTTAGGTTTGGTTATCCAGAAAGTCAGAGTGTTTTGTGATCAGTTTAATTGTCTAGAGAGAAACCGAGAGGGAGAGTCGTGTGGGACGGCCCGAGGTAGAGCTCACCTCGGGTCGGCCGTCATTTGTTTTCGTGTTTGGTATGTAATGTGTTTCGGTTATTATATAAAAGATCTGCAGATGTGTTTATCCCATTCGTGTGTTTGTTCGTGTGTTTGTATGTGTGTAATCGTGTTCTTCGTCTTCTACACCATTAAACGAGTCTAGGAGGATTCCGCACTCCTAGACCTCGTGCGGATCTCGTATCGATCAGCGACGCCCCGCGGGAACATAGAAGTTGTTGAGGGTGCTACGAGAGCACAAGGAGGCTATTGCTTGGAAGATTATCGACATCAAGGGTATCAACCCTTCGTTCTGCACTCATAAAATCCTCATGGAGAAAAATTTTAAAACTGTCGTCCAGCCGCAACGGCGGCTTAATCCAAAAATGCAAGAGGTCGTAAAGAAGGAGATCATTAAACTCCTTGATGCGGGGATCATTTTCCCCATTTCTGATAGTGCTTGGGTGAGTCCTGTCCAAGTGGTTCCTAAAAAGGGTGGCATGACTGTCGTCACCAACGAGAGGAACGAGCTTATTCCCACTAGGACTGTGACGGGATGGCGAGTCTGCATCGACTATCGCCGATTGAATGATGCCACCAGGAAAGACCACTTTCCTCTCCCATTCATTGATCAGATGTTAGAGAGTTTAGCAGGTCAGCAGTACTTGTAACGATTCCGGCAAAATCAGGTATACCCTAACCGGTATATACTATTTATGTGTTATTTAATAATGAATATGTGAATTATGATGCGTTTATACGAGTATGTATGATTCATAGTACGAATTATACTCGATTATACAGTTAATCGTATTGGAAATACGATTAACCGATTAACGGTTATTGAAGCCCGAACGATCGGGGATTGCATTATAGACGAAATATATAATATTTAGTGATGTTTACGAAGTATTAAAGCTTCGGGATAAGTGAATTAAAGCACAGAAAAAGGATTTCGATTTAATGATACGTCGGTACGTTAAACGAAACCTTTAATACCGAACCAAGCAAGAGACGATCGATCAAGCCGAAAAAGATGCACAATTATTAATACCATGATGTTTTAAGTTAATAAATGTCATGGTTTAAGTTTTTAAATCGGTTTTATATAAATTTCATTTTTAAGCCGAAAAACGACCGTTTTAGCCTCGTTTTAAGCCGAAATAAACGTTTAACCGAAAAACGAACTGAACCAGATTATCCAAAACATTATCCAGATTACGAGAATCTGAATATGTGGCTTAAAATAAAGATGTGGGTCCCACCCCACCCTCCAAGTTGGTCCGATCGGACCACCTCACCTCAAACAACATTTCATTTTCTTTTTTTCACAAACCCAACTCAACAATCTTCATTTCTCTCAATAATTCCATCCAAAAACCGACAATTCTAGCAAGAAAAACCGAGGTAAAAATTGTGTTATGTACGTGTTTATGTTCGTTTCTTGAGTTTTCTTTCAAGAAAATGAGGTTTCCAAGTGAAAAAGGGTGAAAACCCGAGATGGAACCGATTCTTGCATGATCAAGTGATGTATACGGGTTATACAAGGGATCTTGGTCCAAGAAAGGAGTTAAACGAACCAAAAACGAATTTTTACGGTTAAATCTTTGTTTTTAAAGCATAACCGAAACCATGAAAGAAATGGCTTGATTTTGGGTGTAACTTGCTTGGTGTGGTGTTATTGTGCTTGTAGGTGTTGTATCTAGTTGATAGCAAAGGCTAGAAAGCGAGATTCTTGCGATTTGAAGCTAGAAACTCAAGGTAGTTCGGTTTTTGTATAAGGGTTGTGATTTGGACAGATTGTGTTTCGTGTAGAGTTAGGTCATGAAATTTTATAGGGATGATCTACACATGAAAATATGAGTTCTGTGAATTTTTGGTAATTTTTGGACAAAGGATGAATATTTGGTGAATTTAATGCTCGGTTTTGGCCATAAATGGTGAAAAATAGTTAAATATCATGAAAAATTCTGGAAAATTTCAGATAATCTTTTTATAAAATATATAAATCACACACAAAAATTTAGGTCCGTTGGAGAAGTCTAAGTAGGCTTTTCGGTTAAACAAGTTCTAGGGTTTTCTAGCTCGGTTTTAGTGAAAACGGCATTTAAAAAGGCATTTTGGTTCTGGAAAAATTACAGGGGACTATGGAGATGTCAGGGGTCATCCAGGAAAAATTTGGGATTTTTCTAAGATCGTTTGGTATTTACGACATAATTAGTGTTTAAATGGTGTTTAAAAATAGATAAATAAATTTTAAATATAAAATTAATCCTGGAAATATTTTTATAAAATTCCCCACTGCCAAAAAGTGATTTGTGCAAAATTTCAAGATCCGAGACTAAACGGATAATTATTTGTGCTAAAACAAACTTTTAAAGCTTAAAACGCGTAAACCGGTAGAGTTCGCATAAGCGAGCTGACTGGTGTATAAAAACCCTAAAAATGAACTATTTTCATATAATTGAGTCAATCAAGTAAAAATGAATCATCCGAAAATAATTCGGATGATTTGAGTGTTTTTAACCTATTTAACAGTTTCCGGTACGCTAATGACGGAAACGGGCCCCGCGGCCAATCGGGGCGTCTAAACCGAGTTCTAATTTCACCACTTTAGTTAAATTATCATTTAACAACTATTTTCGGGTCGTGTGTGACCAAACTCATTTTTGGAAACATAAAAATGGATAACCGTGCTAGACACGCAAAACGGGAAAACGACTAATAATAATTTTGACTAGAGAACTCTAAACGATATCACAATCTGAGTCCTGAGAAGTGTTTCTGGGTTAACATTGCCCCGGAACGGTTACAGTACTGGGTTAACAGTGTCCCAGATGTACCGGTTAACACGGTTAAAGTTGTGTTAATAGTGATTATAAAGTAACGAATTTAGGGATCGTATTACAGATTCGGATTAGTAGCTGTGTATTGTGATACTGCTTGCTACGTTAAGGTGAGTTTCACGAGCCCCTTTTCTGAATTGTTTTAAATAATTTCCCGGGGCGGAAAGCATGTTGTTAATGAAATGTTTAAATACATACTGAACGTATGGATTTGCGTGGATTTATATATGTTTTATTGTACGGGAATCGTACGGAAATGTACTAAGATGGTAATTGTCTGAGTTGCTAACATTCTAAGGCCCCGGAACACGAGTGATTAACTGAAAGCCGGTAGAGTGTGGATAGTACTATTGGTCTGACAAACCCAACTGGTCCAGAATGGATTTGCTGATGTTTCCCAGCCAGTTGCACATGTCTATTTTGTTGTTGATATATATTTTGCTATGTAATGTTAGACATAGCGGTTTGGGGCAGTTCCGTGGGCGGGGGATATGCCACGGGCCCGTGTTTGATAGTCAGAGGTTTCACTTGTGGGTTCAGCATAATTACATCGCTAATATATGAGTATTATAATGATTTGTCACTGTTGTTTAAATTAGTGAAACTCACCAACTATTCGTAGTTGACCCGTTTTCTTTCCATGCTTTCTAGGTACCCCCAAACTGGAGTAAGTGCTATATGCTTGTTGATGCGTGCTTTTTGTGGAAGCATAGGGATCATTTTGTATTATATACGTTAATGTAATGTTGGTAAAACTTATGTGTTATCACCTAGACGGGAACTAAACACGGAACAATGTAATATGATGTAAATTAATGTAGTGGTGTTTTCTTTATAAGCAATGCTGTTGATATCAGACGTGTCTGTTGCATCCCGTTTACGTTTCCGCTACGGTTACGGGGTGTTACAGTACTACTGCTTCCTAGATTGTTTCTCCGGGTACTTCCAGGTTCCGATAGCTCCCGACGACCAGGAGAAAACCACTTTCACCTGCCCTTACGGAACGTTTGCTTACAAACGTATGCTGTTCAGACTTTGTAACGCTCCGGCCACATTCCAGAGGTGTATGGTGGCCATTTTCCATGATATGATCGAGGACTCCATGGAGGTGTTCATGGACGATTTTTCCGTATTTGGGAGTTCCTTCGATCATTGTTTATCAAATCTCGAGAGGATGATGTCCCGCTGCGTTGACACCAACCTAGTCCTTAGCTGGGAAAAATGTCATTTCATGGTTCGCGAGGGCATTGTTCTAGGTCATCGAATCTCAAGTGCGGGGATAGAGGTTGACCGGGCAAAGGTCGAGACCATTTATAATCTTCCCCCGCCTACTTCTGTGAGATCAATTCGTAGCTTTCTAGGTCATGCTGGGTTCTACCGCCGGTTCATCAAAGATTTTTCTAAAATCGCGAGACCCATGACCAAAATTTTGGAGAAGGATGCTCCATTTGTTTTTTCTGAGCAGTGTATCGTGGCGTTTGATCTTCTAAAAGACAAACTAGTTAACTCCCCAATCATGGTTGCTCCCGACTGGTCGTTACCATTCGAGTTGATGTGTGAAGCAAGCGACTTCGCAGTCGGAGCGGTTCTTGGACAACGGGAGGATAAACATTTCCATCCGATCTACTATGCAAGCCGGACCTTAAATGGCGCACAGGAAAGCTATACCACCACCGAAAAAGAGCTTTTAGCTGTGGTGTTCGCTTTCGACAAATTTAGGTCCTATCTGGTTTTGTCCAAAACGATTGTTTATACGGATCATACCGCTATCAGATATCTTTTCAGCAAGCAGGATGCTAAGCCTCGTCTTATCCGATGGATCCTGTTGCTTCAAGAGTTTGATATAGAGATCCGTGATAAAAAGGGGGCCGAGAATGTGGCGGGGTGATCATCTTTCACGACTAGAGGGAGTAGATTAAGGAGATTCGGGAGTTACGATCGACGATCGTTTTCTGACGGAGAGTCTGATGTTCGTTTCTGCACAAGAGGAAGGTTTTCCACGGTTTGCTGATTTCGCGAACTATCTCGCTGACGGATACCTCCCAAAGATGCCTTACCAGCAAAAGAAGAAATTCTTTGCTGACATCAAATTTTACCTTTGGGACGATCCATATCTTTTCCGTATTGGTGCTGATCAACTTATTAGAAGGTGTGTGGATGTCAAGGAAGGATGGCAAATTTTGAGCCATTGTCATGTGGGACCGACTGGAGGTCACCACGGTGTGAATTCTACGGCAAAGAAAGTCTTTGATTCTGGTTTTTACTGGCCGTCTATCTTTAAGGATGCTCACCTGTTCGTTAAGAGTTGTGATCGTTGCCAGCGTGTCGGCAACATTTCTTCGCGAAACGAAATGGCCCAGAATGCTATTCAAGTTTGTGAGGTTTTTGATACTTGGGGTATTGATTTCATGGGACCATTTCCATCTTCGCGTGGAAACAAATACATACTCGTGGCCGTCGATTACGTGTCTAAGTGGGTTGAGGCCAAAGCTCTACCCACCAATGATGCCCGAGTGGTAGTCCGTTTTCTGAAAAGACTATTTGCTCGTTTTGGAGTCCCGAAAGCCTTGATCAGTGATCGAGGTACTCACTTTTGCAACTCACAGATGGATAAGGCGTTGAAGCGTTATGGGGTCACCCATCGGCTTGCGACCGCCTACCACCCACAGACTAGTGGGCAAGTGGAAGTGAGTAATTGGGGAATCAAACGTATTCTCGAGAAAACGGTTGATTCAAATCGTCGGGATTGGTCCGACAAATTAGATGACGCTCTGTGGGCCTTCCGTACAGCCTACAAGACTCCGACTGGTTCCACACCATTTCGGATGATTTATGGGAAGGCCTGTCATCTTCTTGTTGAATTGGAACACCACGCTTCATGGGCCCTTCAAAGGGTTAATCTTGATTTACCCGCCGCAGAGGGTAATCGTTTCCATCAATTACATGAATTAGAGGAGCTCCGGGATCACGCATATGCACAATCATTTCGGTATAAGGAGCATACGAAGGAACTGCATGACAGGAAATTGAAGGGTAATAAGCAGTTCAAGTGTGGGGATAAGGTTTTACTGTATAACTCACGATTGAGGCCCCGGGAAAGTTGAAATCCCGATGGTCGGGACCGTTCACAGTCACTGAGGTTTTCCCGTATGGCACGATTGAGATACAAGATCGAAGCGGGAAGTTTAAGGTGAACGGCCATAGATTGAAGCACTACATAGGAGAGCCGATAACTGATCAGACAGTCGAGGTGTTCTACCTTGACTCATTCACCGAGGAATAGTCGTGATGGATGCATCACTCGGGAGACAGCCCGAGTTGTAGAGTTTGTATTATGATTCTTTTTATTATCTGTTTTTATTTGTTTTATTTTTATTTATATTTATAAAAACATAAAAATACAAAAAAAAAATTAAAATATTTAATAAAAATTAAAAAAATTAAAAAATTCAAAAACACAAAAATATGTTTATTTCTTATGTTTTTGTTTTCTGTTTCGTACGCCGCTACATGCGAGCGAGTTTGAGTTTTTACAGGTATTATTATGTGCATGGTAGCTTTGATGGCGTTTTGGAACTGTAAACCCGAGGTTGCGGCCGCGAATGAAATGCTATACGGTTGTTCGTTTGAGTCATACACAGATGATGAAGAATCTGCATCTAAACCAGGGGAGTAACCCGTTCTCTATTTTAATTTCTGTTCTTTCAAGTTTTAATTTTATGCTTTATGCTTTACGTTTTATTTTTATTTTTATTTTATTTCTTTTCCTTGTTCTCATCGAGGACGATTTCGTTCTAAGTGTGGGGATGGGAATTTATTTTACTTAGTTGTAGAAAATTTTTTTTTAAAAAATAAATAAAATAAAAAGTTTTCACTTGTTTTTCGTTTTCGTACGTTGTTCAAGTTTGATAAAAAAAATGTCCCTTGTTTTTAGTTTCTTTTGCATTAAAGTGGGAGATGATGATTTTATTCGGAAATCGGTTTTTCAAACTACTAATAATATGAGATAAATAAAAGAAAACACACTTAACTTTGGATGTGTCGGTAGGCTCAGCCTTGAAAATGAAAGGGAAAATTTGATAAAACGGTTAAACGGAAATCTTTTGTGGGTAAAGCGTTTTGTCCGTGGAAAATAAGCAATGAAAGGTCGGGCCATACTCAAGCCTCAAATTTTGGTATGAAAAAGTGAAAATATCATGAGTTTTAAAATTTTGAATACGTTATCATATGATGCTTGGGTAGGTTTAACGTTAGAGTATGCCGTGTAGCCTGTGATATAAATCTTAAACTGCTAGTTTAGTGTTTTACACCTCATTGGCGTATGGTTTTATAACCTTAAATCCTCTATTGATGGGATGCTTCGGGTCCAGAGACCATGGGTCTGTATGCAATCTATTTATCTGGGTATTCACAATTCCTAAGTGGGGTTGTGGATATTTAAAATAAAGCCAAAGAGCAAACCCTTATAAGTCTATAAACATGATCACAAAAAGTACAAAAGTACGAATACACTACAGACTTGATCATCCACGCTGTTAGTCATGTGGGGTCCCCTTGCTCGCGTCTCATTACCATTAAGAAACGGACCACAAGGGACACGCTACATGTAAGCCCTACAGATAAAATTTTGCATACTCACCTATGGTTATGGATTTGGGGTATTGCTTGATAATGGGGGTATGTCATGTTGTGGGGAGCACTGGCTATAAATAATTGAACCTTAATCATATCTAATGGCTGCTTGGTAGACTTTGATGCTTAAGCTTAGGTGGATAAACAATACCCTTGATCGTCTTAACTATTCATAAATATGGAGAAACAAAGTTTTTAATTCTGCTAACTTTGAGGTTTAAGTCAAGTTGGGGTGGTCTGGTCCGGTAAAAGCAGAAAATAAGCGGGTCTTAATTGTGTAAACCACTAAGTAATATTATTGTCGGATCTTATTTGTCCCGGTAAAGATTAAGGCATGGGTTTAGGTGGACAACAATATCGATGATCGCGGTTTTTGCGTTTTTCTGAGCTTTAAAATATAACCTATATGTTTGATTTAACTTTGATTTTCCGATTCTGATCCAACTGCATTAGACTTTTTCAGGGACGAAAAAGGTTTAAGTGTGGGGATGTTTGATGTGTTGTAAAACACATTTACTTTCCGTATCATTTTTATCATGTTTTAATTGCTTTTTAGTATAATTATTAAGTTTTATGGTTTGTTTATGCTTAATGTTACAAAGATAATTGTTTACTTGTAGGTTATGAAGTTTGGTGGAAAAAAGAGTTAAATTTGAAGAGTTTAGGGGCTTAATTGTTCAACTTTCAAACTTATAAGTCAAGGCCCGACCCAAGCCCACATCTTAAAAGCCTTTTATAATATTATATCAAGTTAATAACAAGAGTTTCCAGCCATTATTCAAGCCATAATCCCGAAATAAAGAAAAAAAACCCTAAACCCTAGTTTCAGCCCCTGTTCCGATCGCAAGCACTGTAGCAGCGGCAGAAAAAGAAAAAAACCGGTGGCTTGGCGGCTGTGACGGCTAGAGGAAGAAGAAGGAGGCTCGGGGTGATCTTGTGCAACTACTAGGGACCTTATACATCATAGATCTCAGCCATACTTGATAGTAAAACACTCATAAACTTTACTTTTTGTTCAAGAACCCTAACTTTGTTGATTTAATCTTTTGCTTTGAATTGTTTTGCAATTGATTGATAGTTTGTCTTGTGATTGATATTGTTTGGATCTTGAATGAATTTAATCATGTTTAAGTTGATGTTTATGATGTTTTTCTTAAGTATGCATGGCTGTCCAAAATCAATGAGTAGCTAAACTTGCTTGCTCTACCTAGGATAGATGATTGTTGAGTGGTTTAGACTTGTTTAATGGATTGTTAATGTTCAAGACTTAAATTATTGATGTAAAGTTTAACTAAACCATAAATTAGATTGTGTGTGATGGCTGTGTTTTATTTGTTATTACTTATAATCCTCTTGCATTAGTTAATTGAATTGGTTTTGATTAATTGATTGCTTGTTAGACTCTTGACTTGGTGTTTCGGGTTTATCTGTGGGGTGTACAACCGTAGGGATACGTGGGTAATATAATCATATAAAATCAGTTAAAATACACCTTCTTTGAGACCGAGAGGTGATAAGAAGTAATATTGTCTCGTTGCTTTTACTTGTTAGAATTAAGACCGCGCGAGAGCGGGTTTTTGTCTTGTCAAGTTTGAGTGTTTATGTGCAATTAGTTGGTTTAATTTGGGTTAAGTTAAATTGTTCCTCTATCCTTGGTGACATAGTATTTGTCTCCATTAGGATAGTGTGTCGATGAGAACGAGAGGAGAGTCGTCATTTGAACACGTTAATAATTGTTTTTCCGGTTTATTCTTTAAAATCAATTAAAACAAGTTAGAGTTTGTTAGAGAGACTGAGAGGTAATTTGACTTTCTTAAACAAGTTTTAGTTGTGTCATCTTTTATAACCGGTGTCGTGAATATTTTCAATCCATTGTCTTGTTATTTCTGTCAACATGATTCATTCCTAGGTAGACGTCTTTATTCATTGAATTTAAACCAAAGTTTTCAAAGTTTTGTCAAAAGTTTTCATTCAGTTAAGTTAAGTAGTTAAATAAATTCTAAAATAAATTAATTAAATATTTTGGTGAGTCTTGGTTAGAGTTTCGTAATTATAAACGTTTTCACGTGTCTTCGAGTTCGATATCCGGACTTTCCTCATCTGTGCTATACGCGATCGGTACACTTGCCGTTTGTGTGAACTAGGATAGATTGTTTGGTTTTTAAAGCTTAGTTGCGACTTGTGTTTTATTTATATATATATTCTCGCACACCAGGGATCGAGACCTTACAAGTTGGTATCGGAGCATAAGTTCGAGAGAAATAAGCATCCTACATGCTTATACTCGAATAGAGAATGAGACTTAAGTAAGTATAGAAAAAAGATGTCAGTTCAAGAAAGCCATGTGTCACTCAAGCAAGCTAAGTAAGGGTAAGGTACATGATTAATTTCATGTGTAATGTAAAACAGTTAGCTTAATTGCTAGAGATAGGATTTATTGATCGTTTGTGGATTATTTGAATGATAGATTAGTTGTTTAAAAGTAGAATCTAGCACAAGTGGACTCACAATGGGAAGTGTATAGGACACGGAGAGTAACCTGATCAGCTAATCACAGCTGGCCAATGTTATTACCTATTAGCCTTACTATCCTTGTACTAAATAGTTCCTTGAGTGATGATGTTTGTGTATCCTTATAGAATACGAATGGTTGGAGCAAGAAAGGTTGTTGTTCAAGGAGGTCGTAAGGGACGCCGTGGTAGGCCACGTATGGTTCGAGAACCTTCTGTAAAGTCAGTTATCAATACGAGAGAAGAAGGGAGTGCAGCTGGACGCAATCCGAGCAATAATGAAGGGTATCAACTTGACCCTGCTGTTCAAGCTGCCATTGCCCATGCTTTAGTTGCTGCAATGAAGGAACAACATCCTGGCAAGTCTGCTGCAAGCCATGAAAGGACCGCTGAGAGAGCAGGAGATGATGGTAAGAAAGCTGATAATGAGGAACGCAATTCGAGTGAAGTTCGATCTGTGAAAGTTGATGAAAGGAAGAGAGGTCGAGGTGGGTGTAACTACAAGTCATTCAAAGGTTGCAACCCGCCAAAGCTGACTGGTTTAGGTTATGCAATCGCTACTCTTCAGTGGATAACTGCTATGGACAAGATTATCCGAATTAGCGAATATCGTCCCAACCAAGCAGTGGGTTATGCCACTCAGTCGTTTGGTGAAGAGGCTGTGTATTGGTGGGAGAATGTGAAGCATAGGAAGAGTCGAGAAGAGATTAAGGCTATGAGATGGGATGATCTGAAGGAGCTGGTTATGAAGCGATTATGTGCTAATGCTGAAGTTGAAAGGGTTGAGATGAAGTTTCTAAATTTAAAGGCGGGTAAGATCACACACCACAAGCACACTACTGAATTCAACCGCATGTCTAGGTTGGTGCCTGACATGGTGAATACTGAAGCCAAAAGGATCAAGTGTTATATAAGAGGACTACCACAGAACGTCCGCACTTTGGTCAAGACAATGAAACATACTATTTCGACTCTGCTGTTGAAATCGTAGAGATGGTTTACGATGATCTGGCTGTGGATGAGGTGGTGGTGGAAGAGAAGAAAGAGAAAAAATGAGTTGTTCCTGCTAAACGACCCGGTACTCAGTTGTAAAATCCTAGGGATAATAAGTAGAGGGTGTGGGAGAAGATGTCATGTAAGACGTGTGGTAAGATGCACGGTGGTGAGTGCAAATGGGGTAAGGGTACGGATGTCTATTACAAGTGTGGTTAAGCTCATGGTGGAGAGTGTAGGCTTGGGTCTAATGCCTGTTATAAGTGTGAAAAAATGGGGCATTATGCTCCAAATTTCATAACAAAGCCCGTGTGTTACAAATGTGGTAAGACGGGTCATATGGCTAGGGAGTTGCAATGATGAAGCGGGAGGAAGGGGAAGGAAAGATGTTGAGCAAGCTAGGCCAAGTACTAGGGCCTACATGCTGACTCAGGAGCAAGCCAAGCAGATCCCAGATGTTGTCACAGGTACATTTCTAGTAAACAATATTTCTGCTTCAGTATTGTTTGATTCAGGTGCGAATAGAAGTTTTTTAGCTACGAAGTTTAGAAAGTTAGCCAAAATGAAATGTTGTCGTGTGCCGGAAACCTTTAAAGTAGAAACCACTAGTGAGACCTCGGTTAGGATAATGAGAATGGTTAAGGATTGTAAGATAAAGTTAGAGGGACGTGAGTTCCCTGTTACCCTGTATGTTATGACCTTAGGAGGGTTCGATGTGGTTTTGGGAATGGATTGGCTATCTGAGTTTGAGGCTCAGATAGTGTGTAAGAGTAGGTTGATAAGGTTAAAGTCTTTGGATGGTGGTACGGTAACGGTTTATGGTGATAAAGAAAGTTCAGGGCTTAATGTCATTTCGATGATAAAAGCCGAAGGTTTGTTAAGGCGAGGGTGCAGTGCCTACCTAGCATACGTTGTCAAAGCTACGGCCGAGACAAAAGAAGTGAAAGATTTTCCTGTCTTGTGAGACTACCTAAAAGTGTTCCCCGAGGACCTTCCGGGGTTGCCACTGAAGTGAGAGGTAGAATTCCAGATAAATTTAATACCAGGAGCACGGCCCGTCGCGAAAGCACCTTACTGCCTAGTGCCACCTGAGATGAAAGAATTTATGTCCCAACTACAAGAACTCCTCGATAAAGTTTTATAAGACCGAGTGTTTCCCCGTGTGGCGCACCAGTGTTGTTTGTTAAGAAGTAGGATGGAAGTATGAGAATATGTATAGGCTATCGTGAGTTGAACAAGCTTACTGTGAAGAGCAGATATCCGTTGCCACGGATGACGATTTGTTTGATCAACTACAAGGTTCGAGTTGGTTCTCTTGAATAGACCTTAGATTAAGCTATCTGCAGCTGAAGGTGAAAGAGGCAGACATCCGGAAGAAGGTGTTTCAGATGCGGTATGGACACTACGAGTTCCTCGTGATGTCGTTCGGTCTAACGAATGCTCCCGCAACATTTATGGATATGATGAATAGGGTATGTCATCCGATACTAGATAAGTCAGTCATCGCTTTCATTGACGATATATTGATTTATTCTACGAGCGAGTCTGGCCATGCTGAGAATCTATGAGAAGTATTGGATATTTTGAAGGAACGGAAACTGTATGCTAAGTTTTCGAAATGCGCGTTCTGGTTGCGTGAGGTACAGTTTCTAGGTCACGTAATCTGTAAGGCCCCGTTCCCGGTGCCCTACATTGGCGTTGGATTTAATCATAAACACAGTTCTAAATATCAGAGTTAAATTAAACTTTCGCGGAATAAATAAACTTAAAAAATTCATTACAAAATATTCATAACTTTTCTTTAAAACATAACTTAAAATATCTTATTTAAACATCATGACAGATCTTTAGATGCCAGCCTCTTCAATCTGCCAAGTGTCTCCCTCAAACTAGCTGTCTCAGTCTATTTACCTGCGTGCATACTAAAAGTCAGCTACGCTTAGTGAGTTCTAGTTAATCAGGCAACATACAATACATTCACATACTTACACACATACGTATCCGAAGATACATATAACATACTTTGCTTGTTACCTTTCTTACATAATTTCTTTTCCTCCTTTCGCACATACATTCATATATATTATAAGAGTATTTCGCCCTATAACATTCAGAGATATTATTAGAGTCTGTTCCCTACATTCGCATATATTATTAGGGTCTGTCCCTTTCATTCATAGATATTATTAGGGTTTGTTCCCTTCATTCGTAGATATTATTAGGGTCTGTTCCTACATTCGCAGATATTTTTAGGGTATGTTCCCTACATTCGTACAACCATACCTCCATACTATCATTCATACAATTTCATACATATCCTGCTTTATCATTCATACGTACTATATACGCAATTACATATTCTAACACTTACATTCCTCGGCGATACGTGCAATATCTGAAGATCGTTCACGTACCGACAGACATTCATTCATAACTTCGATAACTATCACACATATTATATATGACATACACTTACCACTTAAGGTAAATGTATTAACTATTCACATCGAGTATGCACACATCCCCAAAAACATAACAAGGAAATGGGTGTTTGTTCCCGTGTCAATAACAATCGATAACAATAAACAGATCTTAGATCCGTGATTATTCAATTACCACTGTTAAAGATCTAACTCATAATTTACCTTGATTTAGTGTTATGTGTGTGTATATATTATCAATAATGTTAATGTGAAGCTTGAGAGAGAGAGAGTAAATACTTTTCTAAATAAACTTATTACTCTCCAAAACATTTTCTTAAAACTTATTTTACAAGTGAACAGTTGTTCACTATATATAGAAGGCGACCTGGTTCGCTAACATCCCCTAGCGAACCAGCTTCCCTTCGTTACATAATTTAACTTAACGAACCACCCCTGATTCGTTAACATCCCCTAACGAATCAGGAGGGAATACATAATAATGTCATAGTTCGCTAACATCCCTAGCGAACTAGACTTAACCTTAACGAACTAGTCTTAGTTCGCTAACATCCCTAGCGAACTAGACTTAAACTTAACGAACTAGTTCAAAATAAACATTAAATATAACATTAATCATCAAATATACATTAACGATAAATACAAAGACTTTAGACGCAAAACCGTGCACTAACAGACACCCCCTCGTCTTGAGCTCTTTGTCTTTAACTTATTTGAAGCGCTTGGACTGCCAGTCTCTGCAACTATGAATTCCATGTTCATGACACACACGAAAAAATCGTTTGAATTGCATAGCCAGGTCGTAATATTCTTGGCGTTCAAACAAAATCTGCTTCCTGTATAGCACGTCGTTGTCAGTCTCTGATAAATTAACCAACCACATTGGGTCGATTATCTTGATGAGCTCGGTCTGTAGTCCTCGACCACAAACAATAACGGCCTCGCCAGTACAATTGTCATAGTACCAACGGTTGAAAGACAGATAAATATCTTGAGGCATTGTCTTCACAGGAACCTTTTTCATTGTTTTTGGTGGCTTCACTTTCAGGACAAGTTTCTTCCAGCCGGTCCTTGGATCAATCTCGTCAATGCGCTTACGTCTTGGGACCCGGGGCTTGAAGAATTTGAAGCCATGATTGACCTCGAACAGTAAGTGTTGATGAAACCACTCAGCCGTTCGGTGACCCCCACGATTGATAAATGGACGTCTCGCGAGGGTACGTACATCCCAACGCGGTAGAGTTAAAACATCCATTATCCTCTCGTAATACTGGACACCCTTTTCCACTTGACTATACATACCTTAAGGTCTGAATCATAGAGCCAGGAAAGATAAATAAAAAATTGAAAGGCTCTTTAAGAAAAGAAGCCTCACAATATTTTTTTTATACATGCCAAAGCGATGGAAAACAAAGAATATCTTTTACATATCCTCCGAGTTTGTCAAATTTTGGGGAAATACTAGCAAGAAGAATATCGTTGTTTACATTAGAAAAAATCTCCCCTAATGAACTATACGCCGAGTGGCTTTATACCAATCAAGATAAAAATAACAACTTAAATAATGAATTGATAAATAGAATTGAGGCCTTAGAGACAGTATTTTTTTCTCTAAATATACTTGAAACAAAGACTAGATTGTCTAATGCTGAGACGAAAAACAAAAAAAATTGCCTAGTGAAAATGTATGATCCCTTTTTGAATGGGATGTATCGTGGAAGAATGAAGAAATTTTTTTCTTCTTCAATCATAAATGAAACTTCGATAGAAAATTGCACAGAAAAAGCTGAACTAAATAAAATTCATGGTATCCTTTTTCCCTATCCTAATTCTCCAGAAAATGAACAGAAAATCGAAATATCCGAAAAAAAACAAGTCAAAATCGATTCAAATAATAGGTTAAAAGAGTATTACACCCTTGATCGTGAAATATCGATTGCTTGTTGAACCCTGTGAATTGTGTGAAAGTAGGATACTCCAAATTCGGGAGTCAAAAAGTTTTATAAAACGTTCTTGGTGGAAAAAAATGTGAATGAAAGATCCCATTGAATTGAATTGGGTCCAGGAATCTAAGAAATAGTGAGAATTCTTGATCTCTCTCAATATCTCTCTCAATTCTAAAATCCAGGACTTGAATTCATGTCCTGTCATTAAATTCCTCCTAATTTATTAGAACTAAAAGAATTCCATTTACACATCTCATTGCTTTAGTTGAAAGATTCCATTTGAATTGGAATCTGGTCATTCACTATGACCCGCTAAGCATCCATGGCTGAATGGTTAAAGCACCCAACTCATAATTGGCGAATTCGTAGGTTCAATTCCTACTGGATGCACGCCAATGGAACCCTCCAATAAGTCTATTGGAATTAGCTCTGTATCAATGAAATCTCATCATCCATAGATAACGAATTGATGTGGTATATTCATATCATACTATATGAACAGTAAGAATTAGTAGTCTTATTGAGACTAGAACTCATTATATCCATATAAAGGACACGCCGAGCATAAATATCCTCTTTAACTTCTATTCTGACGGATTGAATATCTTTTATAAGAAATCGGAAGAAGACCCGACGATTTTTTCCAGGAAATCCCCAACGAAAGATACACACTATTCCGTCTTTTATATCAAATCGATCATAACCACAACCTACATTCCACGAAATTGTGCACCACAAATAGGAGCTAATAAAAAGACCCGCGATCCCATAGAAAGACATCACAATTCCTTGTGGAAAAAAAAACGATTTGCTGAGACGGAAAGAAAGATATAAAATTTCTACCAAGATAACTCGAGGTTCCAACCAACAAGAATCCTAATGAACCTAAAAAAAGGATAATAGCCCAGCATAAATTACTTATTTTTCGAGCCCCCTTTATAGGTTCTATCCATATATGTTCTGATCGACAACTCATACTTGATCCCGTTGCTTTTTTGGAATTGAGAGAATACCCCAAATGAATTTGACTTTAGTCTGTTTGTTTCCGAAGTAACTCACATCAACTAGCACTAGTTTGAACTAGTTTGATGTGAAACTTTAGGAGTAATTCATTAAATTGGTTAGATCTAAACTAATAACATACCCTTCGTATCACTCACTAAAGATAGCCACATACATATAGATAGACCGGCTTTACAGCTCAGCCATCCGCCGATTCGGGTTTATTGAATATGAGACAATATCACCATGTACCTTAGAAACAGTCTTGAAGGTAGTCACCTGATTCGCCTCAATCCAAGCAGCAGCAGTATCTTTTCTTTCTTGATCTACATACCGATAAGCACTTATAATCTTTCCCACTTTCTGATGTTTGAACCATCTTTCAATGTCATCATCAGTCACTTCTTTGAGTGAAGGAACTGTTCGCTGCACAATCTTCTCCAGTTCATCCTCAGTCTCTTTAATTACGTCTTCATGAAATACAGGAGCACCTTGATCAACGTTTGCGTGTTGATACAAGTCCGGGTACTCTTCAGCTGTCACATCCTCCATCTCAATCTCCTCGTTCTCGTAAATAAAATCCGTATCCATAAATAACGCATCAACTTCCGTTTTATCCTCATTGATCACTTCGACTTCGGGCTCAGTCTCTAAACCAGTCAACTGATCGTCATTCAGCCCAAGCAGAATCGAAATATGCTCCCGTGTCAAAGATCTAACTGTAAACTCACCGACCTCTATCTCATCTCTGTTCACCACACTTCTAACCACTCCTGACCCATCAATAAATATCACCGTGTTAGCCTCAATCATTTCAATTGGCTTGGCAGCTGTTGGATCTTGATAGATAATTATCTGCTTGTTCGAATCATCAGCGCCACTAACACCTGCACCAGAGGATGAACCATGCGATTGTTTAGGCTCACCTCCTGCATCAGATTCGTCAGGATCATCATCGTCATTTTTGAGTTTCTTGAGGGCATCTTCTTTACAAGTTAATTGTAAAATTAACTCTTCTTGTTCCTTTAATTTCACCCCCTGAGACTCAACAATCGTACGTAACGACTTAGTCTCCTTATGACAGAAAGAAATATAACTCATCATTTTTCGTTGATTCTCCATGAGTCGTTCTTGAGTTTGTCGATCAGCTGCCATTTGATTTTCATATAAATGTAGCAGATTTAGCAGCATTTCAGTTTGACGACCTGGTGGCAAGTTGTATACGGATGGCTGAACAGGTTGAACAGGTCCTTGGGGTCGAGTAATCCTCATAAAAGATACATCACTTGGCGGAGGTGGAGGAGTAGTTGTTGGCAGAGGAGGAGGTCTCATTGATGTTGTGGAAGATCCTGTAGAGAACACAACAGGAGGCCTCGGTATCTCGGTCAACGCCATTTGAGGAATAAGACCGAGCCTCTCATGTGACACCATCGTCGTTGTTAAGGTAAGCGTCGGAGTGCTAGTAGTTAGCGGCACCGCCGAGCTTTGAGTAGTTGATTGACGTGGTGGTGGAGTTCCAATAATTACCCCAGCCCCAGCAGACACACGGGGCTTCTTCGATGGTTCACCAGTAGCTACAACTTTCCCTTTTCGTTTTCTTTCTAGCTGAGCTTTCAGGGTGGCAGCTAGGGCAGCATCGACTGCATCTTGTTGTTCTTTCAGAGCTCGTTCACTAGCTCCACCATCACCATTATTATCATCATTGTCACCATCATCATCTCCACCATCATTGTTCCCACCTTGTCCCCCTTCACGCTCGGAATCCGAATCATCATGGATCCAGCGCTCATTAGGAGGACATACGTAATCCGGATTGATTATATGACCAATCATCTGTTTATCCTGTGGCTTGTATTTTCGATAGATTAACATACGATGCACTGTTTCAGCTTTCATATGTTCCATATCAAGAATATCGTTCACCAACGATCGATCAATCACCAAATTCGGTATCATATCCTGAATAATTAGTTGTAGAAAGCGAGGATACATCAAGAACTTCTTCGACGGTAGAGTTTGCTGAACTTGCTCTTTCAGATGATCGAAGATAAGTTCTGAGTAGTTGAATGGCTTGTTCAGGATTAGGGCAACAAACGCCGATTGTAAACTTAGTCTACATTCATCAAAACCACCGCGACGTCCACTCATACAATGAAGTAAAACATGCAGCAGATACTTGTATGGTGGACACAACCCATTCTTGTTCAACATAGATCTACGAATATCACCTCCATAATTCAAGCGTGTGAATAACCCCCTAACCAATGTCCTGTCAAATTCACTCGGGTAATCATCATTATCGTTAAATTGAAGTACCCGACGAACGACCTCAACATCAATCGTAATAGGAATCTGATTACTTGTAGCTCGAACCCAATTATTTTCCTCAACGAATTCTGCTGTGTTCCAAAACTGCCTGATTAAACTAAGATACACTTTAGGTTTAGCAGTGATTGCATAATGTATCTTCGAACGTCGTAAGAAAGTCAACATAGCTCCAAACGTTCTTAAATCAGTCACGTCTTGCTCAACATAAGCACAGATGTTGTGCTTCTTATCGAACGGCAATAAAATTACTTCTGCTTGTTGATCTTGTTCTTGTGGTTGTCCTTGTGGAGGTTGTTCTTGATCAGCCATGTTTACTGTATAAATAAAACAAATATGAGATTAGATATCACAATGTATAATTTTTTTTATTTATTTTTTTTAATTGTCATTCGTTAAGAATCACCCTGATTCGTTATACCAAGATAACGAATTAGACGTTTCGCTATCAAGTAAATATCTTAACGAACTAAATATAGCGAATCACTAATTAATTTTAACGAACTAAACTCTAGTTCGTTATATTTTAAGCGAATCAGAATCTAATTTGTGTGACATCTTATTCGCTAAGCTAGTTCGTGTAAAATCTTAACGAATAGGACACGAAACAGTTCCAATTCGCTAAGACTAACGAATGGTCATAAATAAAACTTAATCTTTGACTTCACAAAGTCAAAGTCAAAATTAGAATGAACAACACTAGTCAACATGGTAAACCCAGATACAATTGGATCATAACTATCGTTGAAACATCAGTATAATCAGCTCGTTGAGCTCGGAATCACACTAGTAAGCTTAGGTGTATGAGATTGAGACTCAATACCTAGATGTACTAAGCATTAAACGAACCAATAGTAAACACCAATAACACGAAACAATAATTAACCCGGCAAACTATAATCAAATTAAGATTTAAGTCCACCAAGGGTATCGGAAAGTAATTCCGATCATAATGACATCAAAATTATACAATTATGAACATAAATTATACACAAATGAGTTTCAAAAGTTCAAAACCCTTAAACCCCTGAAATTTCATAATTCAGCAGTCAACACATGGCCATTTTTGACGAAAATGATATCGCCAAGATCAGTTATACCTTAGAAACTCAAATAGATCTTTGAATTATCCAAACGAAAAGGTCGAAATTTCAGAGAGAATTGAATCGGTTTCTTAAAGATGAAGAAAGAAGGCGAACAGTGGAATACTATTCGTTTTCTTGTCTTATATATCAGTGCACAAAACTCTAGGTGCACTTGTACGAATCAGACGATTCGTTTAACTTAAGGCTAGCGAATTAGCCCATTCGCTAACTCATTCGTTACCTTATGTTGGCGAATCGCTACGTGATTCGTTAAATTAAAGGTAGCGAATCAAGACATGATTCGTGTCATGATTCGTTAAATATGCATAACGAAGGGATGATTCGTTACAGAGTGCGGAAGCGAATTAGGTTAGCGAACCAGAAGCTAGTTCGCTATGAATCACCTAGTTCGTTATCCATACATAACAAATGGGAGTTTAGCGAATTAAACTCTTTTATTTAATTTTAAACTCTTTTATTTAATTTTAAATTAAATAATAAATTGAATAACTTGAATAAATTAAATAAAGAAATAAATAAATAAATAAATTAAATTATCGAGAAATCCTTTTATCCCGACAACCAGATACGTTAAAAAAAATTGTTTCAAATTTCCGAAACATAACTTAAAAAAAATTATTTAAGTATATTGTATAAAGAAGACGGAAATATTTTTTGGTATTTTGTAAAAATTTTAAGAATTAAAGAATGTATTTACAGAAGAATATCCAATCCTCTAAAATAGACCATCTTTTTGTGTTTTTCAATGATTTTATCAAAAGCAATACATATTTTTGTATTTTTGTTGAGTTTGAGCAGAGAATCATATTGACCAAATTGCCCTTCCATCACAGTTTAATATTTCAGCGATATTATGACTGGCGATAAGTCAGTCATTGGTATTGTTGTCCACATAAATCTAATAACACAAATTCAAGTATTTTTGTGATATGATTAAAATTGTTCAATTAAAGCACAGAATATCAGAAACTATCCGCCTCTAATATCGGTTCAAGCTTAATTTGATTTTTGCCAAATCACCCCAACTTGACTTAAACCATTATATTGTTGATCAAAATTTTGATACCAATTGTAGAAATTTTGAGCAATGCATCAAGTTTCCTTTACTGTGAGTGAGTATGCACGAGTCCATCTGTCGGCTTACATACATTGTATCCCCTGGGGTCCGTTTCTTAATGGTATTAAGACGAACGCAAGGGAGGAACAATTGTATGACTAACAGCGGATTTTGATCAAGTCAGTAATTTAAATTGTACGAAGTACAGCGGTGATCAAGTTTAATGACTTTGGGTTTGCTCTAGAAGGCGAGTGAAATATTCATGCTTATGAATACCCAGATGGTTAAGCCACATAAAAACTCACAGTTTCCAGAATCTTAACCGTTGTTATTTGCTTTATTTTGTTTTTGGGTGATCAACAAATATAAGGCTTGAGTATGACTGGTTATTACATTTCTGCCATCCTCACCGAGACTTTTGCTAGAGACTAACACCCCTTTCAATTTGGCGTATATTTATGTTTATATCACATACTTTACTCTACTGGGTTGTTTTAAGACCTACCAATGCACCAATGCAATTAAGCACACAGTCTTTTAAGCTTACTTTTTGCTGAATTTGGGGTCAAGATAATCAATGTACTATCATGTTCTCATTTTGCTTCAAAAACTCAAAATTTTGAGGAGCATAAAATAAAGAAAAGATAAATTTAATCACCCCAGTTAACTTAAGTTAATAAATAAATGGCTAACCATCAATTCACGAGTGAATTATAGGACCAAGACATGCAAGCATGCTTCATAAACTTAAATAACCGACGTAATTTTCAGCGAGAAAATAATCTAAAAACGTCTGCAAAAATCTTTTTGGTTTTTCTCTGTACAAACTTTAAAAACACAATATTTTTGTCTTTCTCAATTTTCTTATAAACAAAATAAACTTCACAATCTTTTTGGATTTTCGGATTTTTCTGTACAAAACATAAATCACATTCTTTTTGGTTTTTCAAAATTTTAAAATGTTTTTGGTTTTTCTAAATATTTAAAGGAAAAACATTAAAGAACAGAAATCACAATATTTTTGAATTTTGAAAATTTTAATGTTTTTGGATTTTATCTATACAAACGAAAACACACTCTTTTATGCATTTTTCTAGATTTTCACCCCCTAAAACCAAAATAAATTTTAAAAGAAAGAAATGAAATAAAATAAAGAGAGTCATCCTTGTTTAAGGATATCAGCGAGGGTCTTCAATCCGTTTAAATCAAGCAAAAATTTAAAACGCGTTTTGTCAAAAGCTTTAGTAAACAGATCGGCTTTCTGAAAATCAGTATGTACTTTCTCAAGATCGATTAATTTCTTTTCATAGCAATCCCGTATAAAATGATATCGAATTTCAATATATTTCGTTTTAGAATGTTGTACGGGATTCTTGGTGATACTAATAGCAGCAGAATTATCAATCAAGATGGGAGTAGTAAGAAACTTCAAACCGTAGTCGCGAAGATGTTGTTGTATCCACAAAACCTGGGAATAGCAACTCGAGGCTGCAACATACTCAGCTTCGGCGGTTGAAGTGGAGACCGTTGTCTGCTTCTTACATTGCCAGGAAACAAGCCGGTTTTCTAAAAATTGACATCCTGCAGTCGTTGATTTGAAATTGATCTTGCATCCTCCATAGTCTGAGTCTGAGTAGGCGGTAAGATCGAAAGTATTATCTTTGGGGTATCACAACCCGATGTCTGGATTTCCCGTAGATATTGCAAAATACGCTTGACCGCTGCCAGGTGAGTCACTCGGGGACTAGCTTGGTACCTAGCACAAAGACAAACAGCAAACATAATATCAGGGCGAGAAGCCGTTAAGTACATTAAGGAACCGATCATGGCACGAAATAGGGTAGGATCAACGGGATCCTCCAATTCATCCGGTGATAAATTGTGACCCACTGGAAGAGGAGTTGAAGGGATTTTTCCGGCAGAAATCTTGAATCGGCTCAAGACGTCGTTCACATATTTGGTCTGGTGAATAAAAATTCCATGAGCAGACTGGTGAACCTGCAACCCTAAAAAGAAATTCATCTCTCCCATAGAGCTCATCTCGAAATTTGTTTGCATGGACTTCTCGAACTCCTTACACAATGTGTCGTTTGTAGACCCAAAAATAATATCGTCAACATAAATCTGGACTAGAAGAAGATCATCACCAACAGTTTTATGAAATAAAGTGCAGTCAACAGTTCCTCGTTTGAAGCCATTATCTGTCAGATGGTCAGCGAGCGTGCCATACCAAGCTCTCGGGGCTTGATGTAGACCATACAGTGCCTTGTTTAATCGGTAAACACGGTCTGGATAATCAGGATCTTCAAAACCAGGTGGTTGTTGGACAAACACTTCCTCGTGTAATTCACCATTGAGAAAAGCACTTTTGACATCCATTTGATAGACCTTGATATTCTTATGAGCTGCATAAGCCAGGAAGATTCGAATCGACTCTAATCTTGCAACTGGAGCATATACCTCTGTGTAATCAATACCCTCTTGCTGATGAAAACCTTGCACCACTAGACGTGCTTTGTTTCTGACAATCACCCCTCGATCATCCTTCTTACACTTACACACCCACTTAGTCGGAATGGCTTTCTTAACTCTAGCAGGTTTGTCTATTAAATCCCAAACACCCAATCGTGCAAACTGCTGTAATTCCTCTTGCATAGCTTCTACCCAAGAAGGATCTTCAAGTGCCTTACGAGCTGTCGTTGGCTCAACTGGATATAGAAAGCAATTGAATTTAGCAAGATTTACAATTCCCGAAGAATGTAAGTTAGTGTAAGCACACAACGTGTTATTGTCATTTGACGAAGCAACTTGATGACGTGTACGAACACCCACATCAAGTTCTCCAATGATATTTTCCTGTGGATGATATCCATGAATCCGAAGAGTGGGATTCTCAGGAACAACAACATTATCAAATAAGTTAGTGTAATGTTCACCCAACTCGGGAGATGAAGCATTATCATTGTCAAGATCAATAACTTGAACTTCAGCTTGATCATCATCAGAAGAAGTAGAAACATTATCAATTGCAACTGGAGAAACAACTGGAGATTCTTCAGTTGGAGCATCTGGTTGAGCTTCAACTTCATTAAAACTTGAAAATCTTGGAATTGCCAAATGATCATCAAAGTATGCTCGAACCAGATCTTCATCGATGTGTTCAGTCGAAGGAGTAAAAGAATTAAATAAACTATCGTAGTCAAACATCCAATCTGGACCTTTCCCTTGAGGAGGAGTTGTGTACTTTTGACAGTCCACATGGTACCATTCTTCAACATAACTGGATGTGAAATTAAAAACCCTTTTCTTTGGAGATGCATATCCCAAGAAATACCCTTCGATAGCTTTTTCTTCAAATTTACCCGAATCCTTCTTCAACATTGTACACGGACACCCAAATGGTTCCAGGTACTTTAAATTAGGTTTTCTATTATTTAAGATCTCATAGCTTGTCTTCTTGATACTTTTCACTGTTAGAACTCGATTAAGCGTATAACAAGCTGTATTCACTGCTTCATTCCAAAATTGGACAGGAAGCTTTGAATCAGCGAGCATTGTGCGTGCAGCTTCAATCAGAGTTCTATTTTTCCTTTAAGCAACACCATTTTGTTGAGGTACATAAGGTGCACTATATTCTCGGTGAATTCCCTTATGAATACAAAAGAAATCCAATATAGTGTTTTTGAATTCAGTACCATTATCACTTCGGATTCTCCTCACCTTTTGTTTGTACAGTGATTCGATCTTAGTAATAAGGTTTTGTACCAAAACCAGTGTTTGATCTTTTGAACTCATAAATAACACCCATGAATATCTTGAATAATCATCTGTCACTACAAGACAATACCAGTCTACAGAAATACTAGCACGATTCACTGGACCAAACAAATCCATATGAAGTCTTTCAAGAGGAGTATCAATGGAATTCAATAACTTAGAGGGATGTGTCAACTTCTTCTGCTTGCCCTTTTTGCATGCAACGCAGTGATCAGATAACTTAAAATTCTTTAACGAGACACCCTCAACTAAGTCATTTGCCATTAAATAATTCATCTTTCTGACATCTATGTGACCCATTCTACGATGCCATAGAATCGAGTCTTTCTCAGTTGCTTTAGAGACAAAACATGTTTCAATCGATGTTGATATCTTAGAATTCATATTTAAAGCATAAATATCATTTGATCGTGGTGATCGCATGACGACCATGTTCTCGGGAATAACGTAACCCGGTTTCAAGATAAGATACTCTTTGTCAGTAAATATCGTAGTGTACTTTTTATCACAAATCTGTGATACACTCAATAAATTATGATCAACCTTGTCACAATAATTCACTTTCTCAAACGTAATATGACCATTTGAAACTTCACCCTCTTGTGTGATCATGTCCCCAGAATTCCCAGCAAATGCTACATAACCTCCTTGAATATTTCTTACGTTGGTTAATAGGTTGAGATTCCCAGTGATATGACGAGAACATCCGCTATCCATGATCCAGTTTTCACCAGAAATGGTCTTGGATGAACCCTACACACAAACAAAAGTGATTAGTTCAAAAAGGCAGCCCAGGCCTCAGTCTTGGGCACCTTTTGGTTTTCTCTTTGATCATTAACTTTAACAGATTTCGATTGTTGTTCAGCCACTTGTGAATAAGTTACCGGCTTCCTAGACTTTCGTCTTAAGTAAGCTGCCTGAACAATGTTTGAATTCTTGTTTTGACATATAGGTTCAGTTGGAATGAATTTTGGTTTCACTTGACCGTGTGTCTCATTGATATGAAGAACCATCCGAGGATTCACATCAGAGAACAAAATATGAGTATCATCAGCAGACGACACAGGTCGTTTCAGAATCTCCTTGACCACTGGAATTAGCTTAGATTTGTCCTTGATAAAAGGATGAAGATTCTGATAGTTCTGCTGACTACAATTCCTCACAACATGACCTTGTTGACCACAAAGAAAACAACTTCGCATGTCTACATGATGATGTTTAGAAGTAATTGGAATAAATGATGCCGATGATTGATGATGACTCACATTTTTAGTCATGCTCTTAGCAAACTCATCAGATAATTCAGATTTCTTCTTTAAATAAAAATCTAAATTAGAACTGTTCGAAAAGCTTTTTAGTGTATCTGTTCCAGTTGACTTCACAAAGTTAATCTTCTTAGCTTGTTTTAAAAATTGTTTTGCCTTAGTCAATGGATCAGATTGAACTGATGTTTTTGTTTGAGCATACACATGTTCAAGTTCTTGAATTTTTGAAGTTTCATTGACAAAAACACTTTCAATTAGTTCAGGTTTAATGATACTGATTGGAATGTCTTTTTCAGTGAACATTGTGTCCATTCCTTTTAACTTAAAAACTCTAGCTGAAGAAGACTTAGAACTCGGAGGATTAATGAAACGCATTAAGTCCTCATCAGAAATCTTTGGTTTAACTGACTTCTTTGTCCTCACTGGTTTAGTTTTCACAGTTTCTTCCTTGTTCATCTGAGACTTGAATGAACCATACACAGCTTCCTCAAACTCTTGAGGTTCACAAAGAATATGATTAGAACTAGGAATGTTCTTATTCTTGTGTATAATCTCAGGTTCAAACACATCCTCAATAATTACTTTGTCAAAATTTTCAACAAAGACCTTTTTACTTTCCACATGAGGTTTCTGAGGAGCAACTTGGGGTTTGACAATTTCAGGTTTAACCATTTTAGGTTTTTCAGGAATCACAGATTCCTTTGAATCAAATCTTCTTCTTTTCTTGCAAAAGGATTAATTTTATAATCATTATGAAAAGGTGGTGGAATTTCAACAAAACCAATACCTTTCTTGGAATCTTTTTGTTTCCCAGATACTTCAATAATTTCATTCAACAGAAACGACGAATTTCTAAATTTCCCCAATTTGTTTTTCAACTCAAGAACCTCATTCTTTAGCTCAGTTATCTTAGAACGATGTTTCAAGATTTCCTGAAACTTTTGATCATTAATAGTCATTTTCACAGATAACTCGGCTTTGAGATCGTGGTTACTTGTCGAAAATGCTTCAATCTTTTCTCGAGATCTCATTTGAGATTCAAGAGATTGTCGATAAGTATCTTTAAGAGAAGCAATTTCTCTTATAAGATTATCATTTTGATTTTTCAATGCTTCTAACTTAGATTTGTTAGATTCACAGTCAACACATGATACTTTAACACATGAAGTAGTAGAAATAGAATTACTAACCTCATTGATCTTGGCCATGCAAGCAAACATTGATTCAGAAGGCTTGTCGCAAGAGTCGTCAGAATCAGATCCAGTATCATTATCGGAAGACATCTCACTACCAGCAGCATCTAGACAGTCTTTATGTAACCCAAACATAGCCAGATTTGCTTGAACATCATTGCATAGTAACCGTTGTGACCAATCATTACCATCTGCTAACATTGCTTGTGTTGTAGCAGAAGATGGTTTCTTTTCAGCATCACTTCCTCGTGGTGAAGAAGCATTTTGACTTTGACCATGAGGTCCAGTGTAATCTTTCCTTGGATTGTCACATTCCTTCGCGAAATGCCCAAATTCTTGACAATTATAACACTTTACTTTTAATTTGTCAAAACCCAACTTCTTGTTTAAAGCTGGAAGATCTTTTCCAGTTCTTTGCATGAATCTTTTAACTTTACGAACGATCATCGCCATGTTCCATTTCAAATCCATGATTTCTAGATCATCTGGATCTATCTGATCATAGTCCTCATCTGTTAAATCACTTGTGGCAATTTTACTACTCACTAAGTTTTCATATGAAGACATAAAAGCCGTCAGAAAAGCAAAGTTTTGCTCAGCTTCCTTCATATTAACACTAGGTGGTGTAGCAAATGGATTTGTATTAGTTGAACTTCCAGAACCACCCGAATTATCAGCAGAGTAGAAACAAACTTTTGGATCATTAAACATTGTTGATTCTTTTTCACTTGCCGCATGAGTAAGAAAAGCAGTGATTGGAGAGATTGTTGAATTAAGAGGCATACTTCCACCATAGAAAGCAGGATCTTGATTTTCTTTGGAGGATTTTTGACACTTAAGATCATATTCTCTAGCTTCGATCTTTTGTAGAAATTCAAGTGCCGTCAAGTCTTCATTCAGAAAATAATCATTCTCTTTCAAAACCATTAGAAATGTTGAGTAGGAACTTGGAAGCACACTTTTAATAGTGTCAATTTTATCTCTTTCAGAAATTTCCATTTTCATCTTGTCCATTTCAGCAATTAAATGACTAAATCTTGTAGTCATCTCTTCAACTGTTTCTCATTTCAATAAATTAAAGTTTCGAAATTGAAACTTGAGCATCACTTTCTTACTTTCAGCAGTGTTTCCCATTCTTCTCATACGCAGATGTTGAAATAAAGATGGACATCTCTTGATACTACCAACTTGATGAAAGATATTTTCTGGTAATGCCATAGTCAAAGTAGAATATGCTTTTATCTTGATTTCTAAAGCTTTCTTCTCTTCTTGTGAGTATTGAGAAACTGCTTTAGGAGTATACCCAATTGTATCATCACCAATCATTGGTGCAACATAAACTTCATCAAGACAATATGAACAGTCAGGATGAACAGATCCCAAATGTGCACGAAACTGAGGTTCCCACTTGGCAAAGTCACTGAACTTCATCAATCTTGGACATTTAGAATGTGAACCTATCTCGGTATCAAGTTGCAACATCTGTTGCATCAACATGTTTTGAGACGATAATGCATACATACCAGCCATCTTTGAAAATCTAATTAAATAATGAAATATCTTAACGAATTAATGAATAGCTATAGCGAACTGTGAACAGTTGTAGCGAACTGTGAACAGTTGTAGCGAATCAATCCTTAATTTTGTAGCGAATCAATCCTTAATAAAATTAAGACTGATCAGTAATGAAGTAACTTAACGAATGAGATGAACGTTTTAACGAATCAAAAGTCAACTTAACGAATTGACCAAGTCAACTTAACGAATTAACCAAACAAATTGACCAAGTCAACTTAACGAATTGACCAAACGAATTGACTAAGAATTAGTTTAGCGAATCAGATGATAGTCAGTAACGAATCGCCAAAATAAACTTAGCGTATCACTAAGAAGTGCTTAGCGAATTAAGATAACGAATCAGCTACAGTTGATAGAGAATCAACACTATAGCGAATTATACTATAACGAATCAGGTTGTTACAACCATTTGTAACAAACTCTGACACCTTATGCCACGTGGCAAAGGTTGTTATGACACAAATCCCAAGAAGAACACGTGTCACACGAATCGGTTAATCTAGTTAACGAACTAGATAACACGAATCAATAACTCACACGAATTGGCTAACGAATAAGATAACGAATTAGCACTGTTGATAACGAATCACAGTGAAACATATAGCGAATCACCATGAAGAAGATAACGAATCACATTCATCTTCAAATCTTCAAAACTTTAAACAAATTTTCCAGAAATGTTGAAGATTAACCCAGAAACCCAGAACTACCAAATCTGTAATACTACTTCGTTTCTCAACCAAATTGCACAAATAAACTACCAAAATACTCGTAAACCAAATCCGAATCCAATACACATTACCTCGTAACCAATTAACACCAATAACCAAACCAATTTGATCAAAAACAAATCCCTGTTTTCGGACTTAAACCAAAACCAAAACTAAAACACACAAATCCAATCCAAAACTCAATTCGTCCAATCCAAACCTCGACAATACCTTAACCAACACGAATTCAATCCAATTCGTCAATAATTCAATCAATTCAAACACCAATTGATTCAAAATCAAACACAAATTGAAAAACTTAATAATAATAATAATAAGAACACCAAATCAAGTGTAACGAGCACCAACAGCTCTGATACCACTTGTTTGTTCCCGTGTCAATAACAATCGATAACAATAAACAGATCTTAGATCTGTGATTATTCAAATACCACTGTTAAAGATCTAACTCATAATTTACCTTGATTTAGTGTTATGTATGTGTATATATTATCAATAATGTTAATGTGAAGCTTGAGAGAGAGAGAGAGTAAATACTTTTCTGAATAAACTTATAACTCTCCAAAACTTTTTCTCAAAACTTATTTTACAAGTGAACAGTTGTTCACTATATATAGAAGGCGACCTGGTTCGCTAACATCCCCTAGCGAACCAGCTTCCCCTTCGTTACATAATTTAACTTAACGAACCACCCCCTGATTCGTTAACATCCCCTAACGAATCAGGAGGGAATACATAATAATGTCATAGTTCGCTAACATCCCTAGTGAACTAGACTTAACCTAAACAAACTAGTCTTAGTTCGCTAACATCCCTAGCGAACTAGACTTAAACTTAACGAACTAGTTCAAAATAAACATTAAATATCTGTCACACCCTCAAATCCACTAACGGAGTTTTACCGTCAGAGGGTGTGAACTAACAGGATCCGAATCATTAGTTATAATCAAACCATAAATAAAGTTTTCAAACCACGAAAACATTAAGTGTAAATAAGTGCGGAAGCGTAAAAACCATAAACGAAGCGTTGCGTCACGCATGACGACTTAAAACCCATTAACAATAGTTTAAAACAAGTTTGCATAAACAAAAGCGTTCAAAGTAATGCATGATCCTATACCAGACGCCCGCCTCGGCTACCTGAGAATAACATACTAAAAGTGTCAACACGAGGTTGGTGAGTTCAGAAGTTTATATAAAATAAAGCGTTTAGCGTTTTGCGTTTAGCGTTACCAGATAGTGTTAAATCGATTATATATCTATAGGTAGCTAGCCTATAAAACAAGTATTACTAAGTGTTCGACACCGAAGTTGACTGTTTATCATGTGCCTTGCCACCAGGTCTATCCCGACCATGGTAATGTGTTAGCCAAAATTACACCCACTCGACCTCCAGTCGAGCTTAGCGTTGGGTGGGGTTTGTCAAACCCAGTAGTACTACTCAACAGTGACTCGCTATTTTCCAATACTAAACGGTTCGATGTGTGAAGGACTTCAATTGTTTCGTTTGCCACTTAGCCTTTACAAGTGATATATAATTTCATAACAAAATCTAAAAGCGTTTTCGGAGTATGTTATCTCCCCCAAGTGAAAAGCGTTTAAAAAGTTTAAAAGGGGAAAGTGAAACTCACTGTTTGCGAAGAATTCCAAAAACAAGTCACCCAAGTGATGCGCGTCACAGAAAACTCTCACTAGCGTTCTAAAACAACAAGGAGATTTTCTAAGTGTCGGAACTATTATCGAGTCTCTAGACTCGGCACATAATACCTATGCACAAGATACGTTTCGTGTTTCGTTTGTGAATCGTGTGTGTCTCAACAAGCACATTAGTGATACGTTACGTGTGTGAACAACTATCTACGTGTCAAGTGTTAATGGTGTACATTACTAGCAATTATTCCCACAAGGGCAATTTGGTCATAAACGTAGCAATTATTTAACAACAAGCATGTTTCATGTATTTTCACATAGTTCAGCAGCTAGTTTTATCAAGACAGAATCCTACTTGAAAGATTACTATATTCAATAGATCACAACATATCAAATAATTCACCAAAAATTGTTACAAAAACATACATGAGTTAGGTTTCCAGAACATATTTTATTGTATTTTTATTCCACATAGATTTCTCACAATGACCAAAACATTACCGCATACTCACAGCAGTCAAAATCATGCGCAACAGAATATTATTTGTTATTCCTGTTAAATGAAAAATCAAATTAATGCTAGACCGATTGGGTTAGGTTCTTAACTCAACAAGTTAACTTCCAGAAGTGGAACCAACCCATTTGGTCTTGTAGTTCATGAGATATGATATTTACAAAATAACCTAACAGCAGGTCTCACAATTCGGATTTGCACTTCAGTTTTGTAAAATAATAAAAGTTAATCTTTACTTGTCCAAAAATTACAAACTTGGACTTTATTGAAACTAGACTCATCATAGTACCCTGTAGTGTTAACAACCTCGACAAATGTCCACATTAACATTTAGTTACAGTTGTCTAAACATAACTTACAATCTGTCCGGTACCAGTTTTGACCTTTAATCACATTTAAATCGTTTGAGTAACCAAAACACCTCCAAATTAGGCGTGGTTGGACTTTCTGAAAACTAGACTCAGAGTACTACCTTGTAGACTCATAATTAGCTCAGTTTTCTTATATATTCAACAAGTTACACATCGTTCAAGTTTAACAATCACTGCTGTCAAAAACTCAGCAAGCACAAACAATTGTCTAACATGCATCCTAAGCATACGACATAACTCCAACATGCAATAAACATTATTAATCATAAAAATCAGTAGTAACCCTCTAGGGTTTACAAACAATCAATGATTCAACAATCTTTCACCGTTCAAAATCACATATGATCATCAACATCAATAACCAATACATAATCAATCATCATCTAGCATAAATCAACCCTAGTTCATCTTATTCATCAATTTCGTGACTTAGGGTTTTAGATTAACCCATTAAAAATCAAAATTAAACATAAAGGATGCATATAATAGTTGTTTATACCTTCCTAGCACCTTAATCTTCAACAAACTTGAACAATTCTTGTATGTATGTGTGTGTATTGTTGACGGCAGGCAAGGGAGCCAGGGGGGGTGGGGGCGATCGGTTGAGAGGGAGAGAGGGAAGAGAGAGTTAGGGTTTATTATTATTATTATTACATAATAACATGTCACACATAGGTCCCTCAACTTTTAAATATTACTTTTCTAGCTTAAATTAACTTGTTTACATCTTGAGTTAGTGTTCTAACCAATATTTTCACATAACACATAAGTCTAACACATAATTATCACATAATTATTGTTTTGTTGTTTTTCGTTTATTCACCAATGGTTTACGTCAACTCGTTTGCGTTTCGGTACAATCCCGAAAGACTACACATGTAGTAGTTGTCAAGCGTCATTTAAAACCTTAGTTTAAATGTAATGAGATGTGCGTTATAGATTCAGTGATCTTAAGTTTGAATTGACGGAGTTTGAGTTAACGGAGTTAACCTGAAATTGACGGGTAAATACAAAGACTCTAGACGCAAAACCGTGCACTAACAATGGGGCTAGAAACTCACCTGTGCACGTCTAACTGTGTATCAATTAACAAGCATCACTTAACTATTCCTAATTATATCATACTATTAAGTCATTTATCGCTTTAAACGTCCCCTTTCATTATTAATTAATTACTATCTTTAGCTCATATATTTATATATATAAGTCCATGTCTATCGTTTACGTACGTATACGCTGTTTATCTTTCGTTTATTTCAGAAAATCATTTAAGCCCGTATAATTCCTCCCTGGCATATAAGTTGCTCCCAACGCATAAGTATATATGGCGTATAAGTTACGCATATACGACATACATACATATACATTACATATACATATACGCTTCATATACATATACGTTACGTATACATATACGCTTCATATATATACACGCTACATATACATAAAAGTTACATATACATACATGCTGGTCATACTTATATGCTACATATATACACGCTGGTCATACTTATACGTTACTCATACACGCTGGTCATACTTATACGTTACTCATACACGCTGGTCATACTTATACGTTACTCATATACACTGGTCATACTTATACGTTGCACACACGCATACATATGCGCTATATACATAAACGTGGTATACATATACGGCGTACTCATACATATGCGCTACATACATACATATACGCTGCAACTTATAACCCGTATATACTTATACGGATACACACCCTTACACGCTAACATCATATGCGTCCAAACATATGCGCCCGTATAACCTGTTTCGTTCCAAACAACTTGTTTATGTTCAAGTTTACCTTTTTCTCACATAATAAGGTCCGATTTACTATCCCACCGAGTTTCATACAATACCGACTTCGTTTTCCCGTCCTTTACACAAACCGAACACTTCTCGTTTTACCCAAAACGAACCAACTAACCCGTTTACTATCAAGTTTATTACTTTATCAGTAATCAAGGCCTGTTCTATCATCCTAACAATTTTCGTGAAAATCTGTATATGAAAAGTAAACCTTTTTAACAAAAACGTACCTATGAGGTTTTTGATCGAAATCACTCGAATAGACCAAAACCATATCAAACGAACTCAGAATTGAGTGATTCAAATGGACACGGAACCGTCTCTCCCAGATATACAAACCCATATGCTCTCCCACGCTTGAAAACGCTGCTAAAGTGGCCGGAGAAGCTGAACAGTCGCCATAATCTTCATTTTTGAGCTGCTACGGTTTTACCGATAAAACCCGGACTTCTCGACTTCTGATCGAAGATATGATCAGTGGTAATCTTCATATATATTCTATTAACACTCAGTTAAAATTTGTGACTGATCCTACGGTTATATCTCCAGGAATCGTCATGTATTTGTGGGTTATTTTCTCAAAAACGGGAATTTGAGAAGTGTGTGTTTTTGAAGGTGTAGGCTATGGTGTAGAGATGGATGCATATGAAAAGGATTAGGGTTTAAGGGGTATTTATACTCCCTTAGATGGAAATGAAAATTATTAAGGTTTAAGAGATATTTATACTCCCTTAAGCCCATCTTTCGTTTTTCATCTTTATTATTTTATTATTTCATTTACTAACTGAAGTAAACTTTTTAGTTATAATTAAATAATACATTAAATATCATTTTTAGAAATTTCGGGATGTTACAAGTCTATTATCCTTAAAAGAGGTTTCGTCCCCGAAACCTAACTCTTACCTAAACAAGCCTGGGTAAAACTTGTGCATCTCATCCTCAACTTCTCAAGTAGCATCCGAACCTTTGCGATGCTTCCATATCACTTTCATTAAAGGAATAAATTTTTGACAAAGCTGCTTTTCCTTATGGTCAATTATCTCAACAGGCTACTCGACGTAGTTCAATTGTTCATCAACCTCGATGTCTACTAACGGCACGTGATACGTGTCAACAGCTAGCCATTTCCTCAAGTGAGAAACATGAAAAGTAGAGTGAATCCCTTTTAACTCTTCAGGAAATTCCAACTTGTAAGCTACTTCACCAACACGATCGACGATCCTAAATGGTCCAATGAACCTTAGAATCAACTTTCCTCTTTTCCTGAAACGAATAATCCCCTTCCAAGGCGATACTTTGAGCATCACATTGTCACCAACGCTAAACTCAATCGGTCATCGTTGCTTATTAACATAGGACTTCTGACGGTCTTGAGCAGTTCTCATTTTTAACTTAATCTGATTTAACCTTGAAGAGTTTTCTTGCACAACTTCTAGACTTCCAATCTCTTTCTGACCAAAATCTCCCCAACATACAGGGGTTCTACAGTGTCTACCATAAAACATTTCAAACGGTGGCATACCAATACTCGAGTGGTAGTTGTTGTTATAAGAGAACTTTGCCTGATGCAGATGATCATCCCAACTTCCTCCAAAGTCTAAAACCCCAAAGGGTTTGGATAGTCCTTTCGGACTGCCCATCTGTTGAGGATGATACGTCGTACTGATGTTAAATCTCGTTCCCATGGCCTCATGGAACTTCTTCCAGAATCTCGAAGTGAAGCAAGTATCTCTATCAGACACAATTGATAACGGCGCTCCATGTTCAGCCGCAACCTCCTTTATGAACACATTTGCTAATGTTACGAGATTGCCTCTCGTATAGGCAGAAAGTGAGCACTTTTAGTCAAACGGTCCACTATCACCCAAATGGTATCATGATGTTTAGCTGTACTGGGTAGCTTAGTTATGAAATCCATGGTAATCTTTCCATAAGGTTTATGATGTTCCGCTTTGACTTGCAAGCAAGTTAAGCACTTACTGACATAATCTACTGCATCATTCTTCATAACCGACCACCGCTAGTTCCTCTTAAGATCCTGATACATCTTTGGTGGATCCTGGATGAATCGAGTATCTTGAGTTATGAGCTTCATCTAGGATTCGACCTCTAAGATCTCCATGGCGTGGAATCCATATGCGGTTAAATATAGTTTTCACGCTATGAGTGTTTTCCATCAGCTCGTAGTTCTGTCCTAAGATTCTTTGCTTCTTCATTAGCCCTTCATCAATAAGCACCTCAAACTGTACCTTGATTATTTCTCCCAAGACATCTGAGTTAATGATTAACTTATAGAACTTTATTGTTGCAATGACTTCTTCATCCTTACTTCTTAGCGCGTCGGAAACCACATTAGCCTTACCTGGATAGTACTTGATAGCACAGTCGTAGTCCTTTATCAACTCTAACCATCTCCTCTGTCTCATGTTCAACTCATTTTACTCGAAGAAATACTTTAAACTCTTATGATCTGTATAAATAGTACACCTAGTACCATATAGATAATGTCTCCATATCTTGAGAGCATGCACTACTGCTGCTAACTCTAAGTCATGCGTCGGGTAAGTAGTTTCCTTAACTTTCAATTGTCTAGACGCATAAGCTATCACTTTTCCTCGTTGCATTAACACACAACCTAACCCACGATGTGAAGCATCAGTACAAACAACCAAATCCTCGTCACCATCAGGTAAATCAAGGACTAGAGCTTGCATGAGTCTTTTCTTCAATTCTTCAAAAGCCTCCTCCTGAAACTTACCCCAATTGAATACTACAGACTTTTGGGTCATACCGGTAAATGGTGCGGCTATCTTGGAGAAGCCTTCGATGAATCTCCTATATTATCCACCAAACCCTAAGAAGATGTGTATATCAGTTGGGTTCTGCGGATTCTTCCAATTCATTATCGCCTCAATCTTAGTTGGGCCCACAGTAATCCCCTCAGGATTAATTACGTGACCTAGAAACTCTACCTCACGCGACTAGAATGCGCACTTCGAGAACTTAACATACAGTTTCTCTTCCTTCAAAATCTCCAATACTTCCCGTAGATGCTCGGCATGGTTAGACTCACTCTTCGAATATGTCAGGTCGTTTCGGATCGGATCTTAATCAATCATGTCATAACTCACACAAAAATTAATTGTGTTGACAAGCGAGTTAATGACGGGTTACTATGTTTAGAAAGATGACCGTTTGTTAAAGGCGGAATCAATAACAAACATACGGTTGCAATGAATATTCAAAATACGAAGACACACGAAGGATTCACTCAAAATATTTCCATTTATATAACGTTAATCATACAAAAGGATAATCGATTAGGGTTTAGGAGGAATCCTAGGACATCCGTCACACACAAAATATTCTCTTAATTAATGTGTCGGTCTTATCCTCTCTGTCTCTCGTATTGCCCTCCTCTGGCGGTGTGCCCTAATTATTCTATTTATAGGCCTGCCAACCTAGGACAGCTGTCATTCCTTCTAGAAACCCTATCCGATAGTACATAGTCAATTTACATATTCAAAAATTATACTAAATGTAAAACAAGTCTTCCGGGTAGGCTTTTCATTAAACTTCAGTCTCCGAGTACGCAGTGTACTCGGCCTTCCTTCAGACTTGGTAAACATAGAGGTTTCCGGGTAGACTTTACTTAACAAATATTTTACCAAGTAAAATATTCACCGAGTAGACTTCAATTTTCTTGGACTTATCAATCTTTGCTCGACAAATCCTTACGAGCAACCTCGTTCTTCTATGATCCTGTTCGGCTCATTGTCAGTTGTATAACTTATTGATAAGGCGTACTCGGAAGTAAATACCTTGCTTGAGCAGAACCTTACTCGATATAACTTAGAGATATTCCATCAACTCATCAAGTGTACTCGGACCATAATTATTTAAGAATACCTTGCCCGGTCTTCCAATTACTTGGCTTCTTGGACTTGGTTTGACCAAACCTTACTCGGAAGAGTAAAATACTTGGTCTTGAAGAACAACCCTGCTTGACAAAGTGAACCTTACTCGGATATGCCAAATTAATGAACCTTACTCGGAAATCACTAAAAAGCATACCTTGCTCGGATATCCACTTAAGAAGATTATTTGAAGTAAACCGTGCCCGGAAGGCAAAATCTCGTACTCGGCTAAGTAAAAGCTTACTCGAAGGTCCAAGGTGTACCCGGGTTCAATACTTAGCAGTTTCTGAGGAGGTTGAGAAGATTCCAATCTTCCATATTCTTCATTTTGGTCAAATCTCCTCATTTGGGTCAAACTCTTGACCCAACAATCTCCCCCTAGATTGAACACTTCAGCTGACCCAAAACACTCTATGGTTACTTACACTTAGCAAAATACACATCAAATTTCATAATTGAATTACATAAGTAAAAATTACATAATCAAAGATTTGTCCGAAGACATTACAAAGCAAAGCCTAGTCTATCTCATTTGTCTTTTCCTCTCATTGTAGGCTGCTTGTCTTCTTAGCTGGATCACAGATGCTGCTCTTTCTCTGAATATATTGAGCACTTGGTAGTGAGTGTGTCCTTCTGGTATCACCAAGTCTCTTATATCAGTAAGATCATCATTATGTAGGCATGTCAGATCTGCATCCTTCTTTGTTGTCGGCAAGGCCTTCCCATCTGAGTTCCTCAGCACATAGTAGCCAGTGTCTTCTTTGTATTCAACTTCTGTAATGACACCGTTCTTCTGTACTGTGTAATCTGGCCTTCTCATCCTTCTTCCCAAGCTTATACAAGTCTCCATGTTGGACAGAGGATTTTGATCTCGGACTCTCATCTGGTAGTTCAGTTCAGCCCTGTCCATTTTCTTCAGTTTTTCTGACTTCTTTGACTTGTGAAGTTGGATCAGTCTCCAACTTCTCTTTTCTTTCAAAAATTTGAACCCATCAGCAGCCTGTTCTTGCAGATACTTAGATAAGTCATTCATTTGTCTTCCTGCTGATCTGTCTCTGTCCCTGAAATCATATAAGTGAAGTGACTCCATTCTTCTTAGTTGTTATTCGTTGTATTCTCTGAAGTCACTTCTTACAACAATCTCCCGTAACTGCCTACTTTCCATTATGACTTTCAAATAATAAGTAACTGAGTCATAGTAAAGCTCTCTTGGTAGATCCACACCAGACTGTGGTCCATATGATCTTTGTTGTGCAGAGCTACTTGACTCACCTCTTCCACCATGACCTCTTCCTCTAGGGAATCTCTGATGAAATGGAGGTCTAATAGGAATGGACTTTCTTGGCTTTTCAGGACCCAAATTAAAGAATTTTCTGTATGTGGCCTCCACCATTTCAGTTGGTAAATTTTCAAGCTCTCTCGCATTCACCCCATGCTTGTGAAGCTCATTCAACATCTTTGCCATTCCCACTGTATTTGCTGATCTGGCTGGTACAAACCTGCCATCTACATAATACCTAGGGTTTTCACCCTCCCTTAAGGCCTTTTCCCATTCTGCCTTCTGGATATAAAATAAGTCTTTCAGATCAACCTTTTCCAGGGCATTGAAATCAGCTTCAGTCATGCCTCTTTGATGTATCATTATGTTCCTGAGGATGTTTATCATTTCCTCATTCTCCCATGGCAAGAACTTCTCTTCATCAGACTCAGGCTCAGGCTGTTCTGGCTGAGGGATAGGAGTTTCATCAATTTTCTCTAGTTCCTTCTCTTTCTCCCTCACAGTCCTGATTCTTCTTCTCTTCACAGGTGGCTCACCATCAGTTTCTTTCATAATTGAGCTCTCAGTATAGACCCTTTTTAACTCTTTCTCTTTTCTTTTGGAATACTGGTCAAATACTGCCTCCTTGCTCATATTTCTCACAACCTCAGGCTTCATGCCTTTCTCAATCAAATACCCACACATGCCATCATATTTCTTTTTTAATTCTTCCAATTCCATCTTATCATCTTGTTTCACAAACTTTTCTACAACTATCTCTTTCTCACTATTATAAAGATCTTGAATTTGTTCAGCAGTGTACTTTTCCAATGCAGCTTCAGGATAGCCTCTGACTTTCAAAAAAGTTTTATAGTGCTCAGTGTTTTTCTTTCTTTTCTCAACCTTCTTTAAGACTTCCTCTGCATTTATTTCAATTATGCCCCTTTGAATATAAGTCATTTCAGCTTGAGGGGTCTCAGCAGTAGAGCTTGTGCCAACTTTTTCACCTCCTTGATCAGGGTTGTCATCATCCTTTCCATCAGACTCCTCAGAGTCATCCTCCTCATCATCTGATAGATCATTTATGGAATCTATTTTTGGTTCATCAGAGGCAGGATGCTCTGGTTCAGTAACATCAACATCAGGGACATCAACATCAGGGACCCCTGGTAGTTTTTCTCCTGGTTTCAGTGTTTTCAAGGGGATTGCCCTGATTGGTTCATCATTAGTCTGCTTAGCAGATCTCTTTCTTCTTTGATAAGTCTTTTCAAATCTTCTTTCTCCCCAGTTACCAGTAGGGTTCTTTTTCATGTCTTCTTTTACTTGTTCAACCCATTTCTTGGCAGCCATAGTTGCAATTGACTCACCAATTTCTTCTTCAGGAATTATATCAGTAGTTGGTTCAGCAGCAGTTTCTGATGTTTGACTTTTGGATTGGAACATGCTGACCACTGTGCCCAAGGAGTTGTCCATTTCCTCAACCCTCTTCATCTTAATCAATACTTCAATAACTTCTTGATCAGCCTCATCTTCAGTCAGTTCTTTTTCAATGTTGGCTTGTCTGATCAATAAGTCCTGCTGTGCCAACTCTTCTTCAGTCATGGAATGGGCAATTGCTTCCCTTTCCATTGATTCTTTAATAAGTCTTTCTCTCTCAACAAGAGCAGCAGCAACAGCAGTATCCACAAAGGATACATCTTTCTCAACATATACAGCAGGCTCATCCTCTGTTGCTATCTCTTTGCCTTTTTCTTTCCTTTTTCTCAACTGCTCTTCATTCTCTTGCTCATCACTAGTTTCATATTCATCAATTTCTTTGAACAGTTGATCTAATTCCGAATCATGCTCTACCTTCTTGGAACTAACTTCTTTATCATCTTCAGGTTCAGTGTTTATCAGTTCCTCAGTAGTAGCATTCTCATTCACATTCTCTACAGTCATCTCCTCATCCACAAAATCAGTCAACTCTTCTGTAATCACATTCTCATCATCATTTGATTTTACATTTTCGTTTGTTTCCTCTTCACACACCTCTTCTTCATTCTCATCACTAACATCATATTCATTCATAATCAGTTTCAAACCATCAATCTTCTCAGCACTTTCAGCATTAGTCATCTCATTTTGATCCATATTCTCCCCCTGTTTTGGGGTAGCTGAGGTCTTCTCAACCTCCTGCACCAGGGTTCGAATCATTAATTCAGCATCAGCTAACTTTTTCAACAATATTTCATTTTCACTTGTTAGCTCTTCATTCTTTCTTCTCAACTCAACATTTTCATCCCTAACCTCCTCAACTCTCCTCTTCAATTCATCATTCTCCAACATTAGTTCAATATTTCTTTGAAGTGTGTTATCTTGTTGGCTTGAGGGTGGGGTTGTAGGGAATGGTTCATAAGTGAGTTGTTCAGTGATGGATGGGGATTGTGTGTGTTGTGTGGAGGTTTCAGGTTGGTCTAAGTTGAATGATTGAGGTGGTGTTTGATGTGGTGAGGTTGGTGGTGGTGAGTGTGGTAGTGTTGGGATAGGTTGTTCAAGTTCTTCATGTTGCTCCCCCTGTACTGGTGCCATCATCTCCATCTCCAAAACATCTCCCCCATCATTTCCATCATCATCAGAGTCTCCTCCAGCACTCTCATCATCACTCCCTTCTTCCTCCTCTGAGCTCAGCTCAGGCACAGGCGTAACAGTCAGATCATGGTTTAATAACCATGGCAGAATTTCAAATGGAATACTTGCATCAAAATTGTTAGAGACACCAGGATTCTTTATTCTCTTGTAGGCATCGGGATCTTGCAGTTTATGGGTGGTTCCAATTGTTGGTAAATCTTGTAGTGTGCTATTGAATATGATCTGCAGGAATCTCGGGTACTGTAAAAATCTTTTTCTTTTCGGTTTCTTTAGATTCCCCACTAGCCCATCAAAGATCATCTTGGAAAAATTAAATGGCAGATCATAGATTGTTCCAACGGTGGCATTTGCTAGATCAAGACTCATCAGAGTCCATGATCCTTTTCTCGGAGCAAATCCATGTATGATGTGATGAATCAGAAATCTGTACAACATTGGAAATAAGCCCTTCTGAAATTGTCCCTCATGGACATTTCCTTGATACCCCATAGTTTCTCTGAAAATCTTCAACAGATGCTTTGTATCGAAGCTGATGTGATTGTGATCATCGTCATTCAGTCTTAAACATCTTCTGATCACTCTTTCAGTGATCTGTATCTCCTGTCTGGCCACGGTTGCCTCGATTCGTCTTTCATTTCCGTCTTCAATATGCTCTGCAGATCTCCAGAAATCCAAAGAGTGATTTCTGTAGATAATCGGGCATCAGTGAGTGCAAAGCTAATGTTTGACCGTGCCATCCATACGATCATCCGAGCCATCGGTTCATTCTCTGGTGTTACTTGTAGTAGTGCGCACATGTTGTGCTTTGGCTCAAACACATACTTTGGCTCATTATCTGCCATATCTGTAAAACATAAACAAACATATTCAAAGTGAAATTAGACATAAAGTTTAAAACTTTGACAATTTCAAGTTATAAAAATGAAGAAGAAAGATAGAAATCTTCAAGAACCTGTTCTTCGACAAATTAATAACCTAAACACATAAACAGAGTGTTAGTACTCGAATACATAATCAAGTCACAATAACAATCTAATCGTGATCGGATAACATAAAATTTTATGCTTACCGAGTCGGAAATTAGTGGCTGATAAAAATTAGGGTTTGGATTAAACTTGAATTCGATAAGTCGGTTATTTTTCTTAGTAAGAGAGATTTGCAGTGGAAGGAGAGAGATAGAGGGAAATAATATAGAAGAAATTTGCCTAAGTCCCTCTTTTATACATTTTGAAAGTGGGTTTTAAATGCTTTTTGTCTTCTTGTGAATTACTAGCTGTCAACCAGTAACGTTATCCACTTGATATATTAAAAACATTTAATCTTATTTAAAATCATAAGACCTTACTCGAAAAATTAATTTATCCAAAGTCTACTCGATCTTCTTCCACTAACAAACCTTACTCGGTCAAACTTTACTCGAAAAGATTTTCATTTTGAATATAAAGTTTGCCCGAATACTTCTCTTTTTAAACCATGCTCGATCAAGAAAATTAATTTAAAGTTAAGACATAATGAAGAAAGCTTACCCGAAATATTTGATTTCTTGAGAAATAAATCACAAGACAAATAATCAAATATAGTTATCAAATAAACATTCTTACTAAGAATCAATTAAGATCCTCCCAAAAGTTTCTCAAATTCAAATTAAAACTTATCTAGCATGAACCCTAAAAATCATACTCACTAACATATTCAAACAACGTATTCATTCAAGTATGAGTCTAAACAATTTCATCATACTAACTCACATATTCAATCAATGCATTCATTCAAGTATGAGTCTAAACAATTTCATCATACTAACTCACATATTCAATCAATGCATTCATTCAAGTATACTTGTATGAAGATTGTGCTCGAGCACTCTTTCAAATGTAAAGTGTGCTCGGACAACAATCTTATGCAAAGTATACCCGAATAACTTTCATATAATACAGAGTGTGCTCGAAACTAAATTCTAGCAGACAGTGTACTCGGAAAGTTAAATTTTGAAAATTACCAAGTATATTTAAGGAACACAAGTGTACCCGAAATATAAAGTGTGCTCGGAAAACAAAGTTTGCCCGAAAACACTTGTAATTTCAAAGAGATCATAAACACATATATCACATAGCATGCTCGGAATGAAATTAAACACATAAACATTTAAGTGTGCTATAGTCTAAAATTTCATAGAGCTTGCTCGAAAATCCTAAGTCAGCACTAAGCTTGCTAGGATACACACATTCAATCATCAGGTATGCCCTTGTTCGAGGGAACTTATCATATCAAACCATACCCGAAAAATGACAAACTTAAACAGTAACATCTAAGCGTGCCCGGAAATATTAACAAACCTTTCCTAACAACATATTCACACAAAACTTACTCGGTGTACTTACTTCAGTTCACAAAGTTTGCTTGAAAACACAATCAGCATATGATATGCATAGCTTACTCGAAGCTAACATATAACGTAAATAGCTTACTCGAAACAAGAGTTTCTTATTAACAGTTAGCTATTTCAACACATAATCATCTCAAGACTTCAAGCTTGCTCGGGAAGTGAGTACAACAGTGTACTCTACCCATAAAGTGTAAACACTTCAAAGCATGCTCGAAAATCATAAAGTTAGTCAGAAATGACTAAGCTTACTCGGAAAGGTTGAAAATTGTCAAACCTTACCCGAAACAACATATTTACACATAATCAATTGTTTTGTACTCGGAAAGGTTATAATTCAATAACCTTACCCGAAAATACATATTCAAACAGTTTGTGCTCGAGAAGGTTAGAAATCATCAAACCTTACTCGAACTTACATATTCAAATATAATCAACTATTCTGTACTTGGAAAGGTTATAATTCCATAACCTTACCCGAAAATACATATTCAAACAGTTTGTGCTCGAGAAGGTTAGAAATCATCAAACCTTACTCGAACTTACATATTCAGCCTATTTTAGGCAAAATGCAACACTTTTTGACTTAAACCGCTTTTCAAAGAAATTTCTAAGTTATGTATCATTTCAGAACATAGTTTAAGAGCAAATGGTGCATTTAGAGATCAAATTTCAGTTATACTTCATTTCAAAACAATTTCTTTTATACACTGAAAAGATCTCAGGAATGGGATCATATTGACTAAGTAGCTATCTCATTACTTCATTCTCAGCATTATTATGACAACTTAGATTGGTTAACAGCAGGTATTAACTTAGCATGATTTTCATCTCTTTGGTGATATGATTAAGGTTCAATTTGAGCATAATGCAATAATGGTCAACACTGTGCTATGATGCCTCATATCTCTTCTCAAAGCTTATTTGGCTTTCCCCAGATCACCCCAATTTGACTCCAACCTCCTGTATTTTGTCAAAAATAGTTTTTGTATGACAGAACTTATTGTATTTTTGGACTTTTGATATTCAAACATGTATAGAGGTTGAACGTTGGACTTACAGTTAGCAACATGCCTTTCATTCAAGATGAGACAGATTTTGTCAACATCTTTGTAGTTCTTGTTGTAACCCTCTTGTTTGATAAAATATTTAAAACACTTATCAACTTTTGGTTGATTTATTCATTCTTCCCCTTGTTTTTTTTTGATATTTTCTCAAATTTTCTAAAAACATGTTCTTTGTCATATAAAAAAATGTTTCATTTTGGTTGACCAAATAACAACAGGCTTGTGTATGACTGGGTAATCACTTTTCTGCCATATCATTCAGAGAGATCTATCTTGAGACATACAAAACAACTATGCATCTCCACATAAAGATTAGCATATTCAATATGTTTATATCACCTTAGATTTTACATCATCATGGGAAAGCAACCATACATGTTAATGACTATACTAAGGCCTTTTTAGCCTAATAATTCCATATGATTAGCTAAGAAGTCAACGTACTATCATTTCCCAATATATACAGTTTAATATTCAATCACCCCAATTTCTCTTCATTGTCAGGTTAATGGCTATCCTGTTTTGACCAAAAGTGGTCAAACAGGACCAAACATACATGTGAATATATGTCCTTTCAAAGTCAGAGATATTGACATAGTTTTAAGTGAAGGAATAAGAAACAAGTCATAATTGCCCCAAATGCATTCAGTTTTCAGGTCAGTGGCTATCCTTTGAATCTATAGAGATTTAAGGACCAAACATACACAAGTGCATGTCCTTCCAACTGGGCAAATGACATAATTTTCAGCAAAAACAACTGTTTGAGATCTTTCCCTTTTAAAAAAAAAATCCTTCTTTTAAGCTTCTTAAAAGCTTGAACTGAATAATCTTATCATATCTCTACACCATTAATCAACTTGCTCATGTTTTGACCAAAATATAGTATTTATGCAAAATTCATTATCAATTTCATTGAATCACTTAATTTTGACATAAAAACACTTTTTGACATAAACAGTTGCATCACATACTCAAATCTTAATCATTCTTACATCATCAAGAAAAACAGACTGTAATTTCATTCAATGTCTATTCTACCATAACAAATTCAGAAGATCAGATTAAGAACATATTCAAGTAACCATAAACATGTGATTACTCATGACATTATATAAGCAATTAATCTCACCTAAATCAAATTACTTGTCATAACATCAGATCAGTTAACAAGATAGTCAAGGATTATCATCAAATTCAACCAAATTGCACAAATAGTTACCCAAGCACCTATCAGTTAACATCAAAACAGTGACATAATCAAAGCATTTTAAATAACATATTCAGTAGCATATTCAGCAACATATTCAACTTGTATAACCTCTTCTTAAATATTCAAGTAGCACATATAGGTACACAACTAAGCACACATCCTTAATCAGATTTCATCAGAGTTGATCATTCCCAGGGCTTTCAAAAGAAAGTTGAACCTGGTTCTATCAAGTGGTTTGGTGAATAGGTCAGCCAGATTATCACTTGTATCAACTCTTTGCATTTCAATCAAACCTTTTTCACTACAATCTCTGATGAAGTGATGTCTGATTTCAATATGCTTAGTCTTAGAATGTTGCACAGGATTCTTAACAGTAAAAAATGCAGCAGTATTATCAATCAGAATAGGGGTGTTTAGAAAGTTCAAACCATAGTCCAGCATCTGATTCTGAATCCAGAGAACTTGTGCACAGCATGCAGATGCAGCAACATATTCAGCTTCTGCAGTGGAGATTGACACTGTGGTCTGTTTCTTGCATTGCCATGACACTAGCCTTTCACCCAAAAACTGACATCCCCCTGATGTTGACTTTCTACTCATATTGCATCCATCATAATCACTGTCTGTATATGCAATCAGATCAAAGGATTGGTTCTTTGGATACCAAATCCCTAAGTCTGGTCTTCCCTTCAAATATCTGAATATTCTTTTCACAGCATTCATGTGGGAGACTTTTGGATTTGATTGGAACCTAGCACATACACACACAACAAACATGATATCTGGTCTTGTTGTAGTCAGATACATCAGAGATCCAATCTTTGCTCTGTATTCATGTTCATCAACTGACTCCCCCTTTTCATCAGCTATCATCTTTTCTTTGGTGTCCATTGGAGTTGAGGCAGCCTTGTAGTCATGACAGTTGAACTTATTCAGAATGTCCTGCACATACTTAGCTTGGTGAATGAAGATCCCTTCATCCTTTTGTTGAACTTGCAGTCCCAAAAAGAAATTCATTTCACTCATGGAACTCATGCTGTACTTGGACTTCATCACCTCTTCAAACTCCAAACACATATTTTCATTTGTAGATCCAAAGATGATATCATCAACATAGACTTGTACAAGCAGCAAATCTGACCCTTGTCTTTTGTAGAAGAGTGTCTTGTCAATGGATCCCCTTGTGAAGCCATTTTCAAGTAAATAAGTTGATAACTCATCATACCATGCTCTAGGAGCCTGATGTAAACCATAAAGGGCTTTGTTTAGCTTATACACCCTGTTTGGATACATGGGATCCTCAAAACCTGGTGGTTGTGTCACATACACTTCTTCATCAATCTTTCCATTAAAAAATGCAGATTTGACATCAAGCTGGAATACTTTAATGTTCTTTGAGGCAGCATATGCAAGAAAAATCCTTATGGCTTCCAGTCTTGCAACTGGTGCAAACACTTCCTCAAAGTCTATCCCTTCCTTCTGAAGACATCCTAGTGCTACAAGTCTAGCTTTGTTCTTAATCACTAAACCCCTTTCATCCCTTTTGTTTCTGAACACCCATTTGGTTCCTATTGCATATCTGTCATGTGGCTTGTCTACAAGATCCCATACATGTAAATCTCTAAACTGGGCCAATTCCTCTTGCATTGCCTCTACCCAAATATTGTCTTTTAAAGCTTGAGAAATATTCTTTGGTTCTAATTGGGATAGAAAGCAAGAGTACAGACAGATGTTAGCCATCTTAGAATGACTCATTGTTACTCTTTCATGCAGGTCACCAATGATATTTTCAGCAGGATGATTCTTTTCAATAGTAGGAGTTTGTATTATCATATTTGTAGACAAATTTGTGTCAAGATTTGTTTCATTGATTTCAGGTTCTTCAATGATCAAATCAGCTTCTGCATCATGAAACTCTGGTGCTTCATCATTGGTTTGTCTTGAAGTGGATGCACCATTGTATCCCAGATTCAAACTTTGAAACAAGTCTTGAAATCTTGAAGTTGTTGCAGCTTCATCTTCATTTGATTTGTTGCATGTGTCACTCCCATTATGAACATGATCATTTTGTACATCAGTACTATTTTGACTTGTCATTTCCTGATCTTGTTCAATGTCATTCTTTAAGGAGCTATTCACAAAAGTGTAAACCTTTTCTTTCCTGGCAACCTTTTTCCACAATTCTTCTAAGTCCAGTTCTTTCTTCTTATTTTCTTCAAGTACACTGGTCTTGTAGAATGTATCATCAAAGTCTTCAGAATAAATCTTGAATGACTTTATCAATTTTTCATGATCAAACAGCCATGTTGCACCACTGACTGTGTTGAATTGATTCTCATTAAAAATAATGTCAGATGACTCTATCACACTCATGTGATCTTTCACATAAACTCTGTAAGCCTTTGAGTGAGTAGAATATCCAACAAAGAAACAGTCTAGTGACTTAGTTTGAAACTTGTTCAAATAGTCTCTAGTGTTCAATAAGAAACATTTGCATCCAAAGGGCTTGAAGAATTTGATGTAAGGCTTTCTATTGTTGAAAATCTCATATGGAGTTTTATCTTGCCTTTTGTTCACAAGCACTCTGTTCTGAACATAACAAGCAGTGTTGATTGCTTCAGCCCAGAATGTGACAGGTAAGTTAGCATCAGCCAACATGGTTCTTGCAGCTTCTATTAATGTCCTGTTTCTCCTTTCTGCAACACCATTTTGTTCAGGAGTTCTTGGAGCTGAAAATTGTTGCAGTATTCCTTTCATAGCACAAAATTCTTCCATAACTCCATTCTTGAACTCAGTACCATTGTCACTTCTCAGCATCTTCACTTTCTTATTCAGCTTGTTTTCAATCATTGTGACACAACCCTTAATCAACTCAGCAGTCTCATCTTTGGTACTTAGGAAATAAACCCAAGTATATCTTGAATAGTCATCAATGATCACCAAACAGTATCTTTTCTTTCCAATACTTGGTACACTCACAGGTCCAAAAAGATCCATGTGAAGTAACTCAAGTGGTTGATCAATTGAGTTGATGAGCTTTGTCTTATGAGTAGACTTGTGTTGTTTTCCCTTCTGACATGAGTCACAATGATCGTCTGACTTAAATTCTCTTGTAGGTAAACCGATCACATGTTCACCCTTGACCAGTCTATTCATATTCTTTAAGTTCATATGACACAACTTCCTATGCCACAATTTAGATTCATTTTCAGTGGCTTTGGAAACAAAACATGCACCACCTCTTGAAATAGCGTCTTTCATATTCAACTCATACAAGTTGCCATTTCTTGGTGCCATCATCATAATCATTTCAGGTGGGATCACAAACTCAGGTTTTAAGATGAAACAATGAGAATCATCAAAACTGACTTTGTAACCCTTATCACACATTTGAGATATACTCAACAAATTGTATTGTAGTCCCTCAACATGAAAGACATTGTCAAAAGACACCTTCCCATTTGTCAATATCCCTTTACCCACAATCTTTCCTCCATTTTCATCACTCCCAAAGGCAACTGACCCTCATACTTCTCTACATAATTCACAAGTGACCTCTTGTCACAAGTAATGTGCCTAGAACAACCACTATCCATGTACCATATATCATTCAATGGAGTGGCCTGTTCCTGCACAAAGAGAAATTTGATTAGTTCAGTGATGAGATGCAAGCTTCTTCAACTTGCAACTTATCAGTGTCAATTTTAGTGGCAGCTTGGGAAGTGAGTGTAGTAGGTTCAGGATCTTCATGAGTGATCTCCAAGTTGTCTGAATGGTCAGTTTCATAACCACACTCTCTTGGTGTCTTGACAAGTGAAGCTGAATTGTCAAGCTCAACTGAGGCAGTTCTCTTTTCTTGTAAGACGTAGTCCTTAGATTCTGAGAAGTCTCTTACATCAGTCACAGCTTCAACTTTAGCTTCAGTTCTAGGTTTTCATGTGAAACCTTGTGGTTCATATCCATGTTTTAACAAGAACTTTTCATCACCAGTGAGTACATCTTGTTTCTTTCTTTGATATACAGTTTTTATTTTTGATTTCTCACTGCCTGATGATTCTTGTGACTCATCAGACTTGACTGAATGAGTATTATTGGTAAATTTCAATGACTGGTTCCTCATTATCACCTGCTTTTGCTTCTGAGGTGATTTACTTCTTCTCACATTCTCAGTCATTTAATTCTTCTTCTTGGTCTCAGCCTTCACTTCAACTCTTGTCTCTATGCTATTCACATTTCCCTTTCCCAAATACATGGCATACTTCTCTTTGTACAGAACAAAGTCTTGACCGAACTTTGTTCCATTTGGGACATGAAATGGCTGAAACTTGAGTCTCTCTTTACATGAATCAGTATGGTGTCCATATTCATCACACTTTCTACACCACACCTTTCTTTTGAACATTTCATGTTCTTTTGGTCTCCTGAATCTTTCACTTGGTTTGGGCTCTCTTACACCAATTGTCTTTTTGTTTTTCAGATTGTCAAAATTAATTGAGAATGGTACAAACTCAGCCATTCTAATGTCACTTCTTTCCACATTTCCTTTAACAAAGACAACCTTTTTCAAGTTCAGTGGTTGATCATCGTCATTCTCTCTATATCTTGACTTCCTTCTTTCATATTCCTCAACAGTTTCTACCTCTCCCACATCAAAGTCTTCAACACTTGAAAAGATAGGATAAATAGGAGTAATATATTCTATATCTATTTCTTCCTTATTTACCTTCCTTTTCTTGTTCTTTTCTAATTTTTTCAAAAACTTTTTGCTTGGAGGTCTGACAGCATTGTAACATACATTCTTCTTTTCACCAATGTCAAAAGAAACATGTTCTCTTTTCATTTGCTCATTCATTCTTTTCATTTTATGTGTAACTGGAGGATACTTTGGAAGTTGATCAACAGATTCAGGCTTTCTATATTTTCTTCCTTTTTCAGCAGCTTGAATTTCTTTTTCAGTAATTTGATCACTCAAATCACTCAGATCATCTTGATCCAACTCATCTGAATCAAAGTCATCTTCAGAGACTTGAACTCCAATTGACTTTTCCTCTTTCATTTCTTTCTTCATAACAAATTCACCATCTTCACTCACCTCAACATTCTTGTACAAATCTGCAACATCTTCTTTGTCTTGAAACACATCTTTGAATTGTTGTAGATAAGCACTTTTCTTCTCTTTGTCAACTTTAGGCATAAAGTTGTTGTTGAATGGTGGTGGAACAGCCTTGTACTTTTCATCTTCTTTTACTTTATTTAGAATTCCACAAATGTTTCCAGTTGAAACTAAGTTCTTTAGGAATTCATTTTCAGTTTGCAGCTTTGTATTCAGCACCTTTTCATCAATCACCATCTTCTTCAACCCACTAATTTCTGTTGTAAATCTTGTCTGAGCCCTATAGCTATTCATACAATCCTCTTCCAAACTTTTCATTCTCTCCTCACTAACAATCTCACTTGCCTCATAAGCATTGATAATGCTTTGCTTCTTAAAACACTCACTTTCCAGTTTACCAATCTTTTCTTTTAATTCATTGACAAGTTTTGGTAAATCAGCATTAGGATCAGAATGTACCTTAGATGAAGATGCATAGTCTATGGCCATGAATGCCACATTAGCTCTTCTGATATCATCTGCTATATCTTCCTCATGGTTACTCCAGTCAAAGCTTCTCTCATGCTGAGTAGTTACTGCCACATTGCCTTGATTTCTTGGTTGATTTTGGTTTGCTGGAATGTTGTGAGTTGCAGGGATTTGAACAGCTTGATTCTGATTGTTGTTCATTTGATATACTTGATTCTGATTCATGCCCTGCTGGTTGTTCATCTGAGGCTGATAGTGGTTATTGAAATTGGGATTGAAGTTGTTGTTTGGATGGAAGTTGTTGTTGTTGGGATTGAATCCTTGGTTATTGTTGAAGTTCTGCTGGTTGTTGTTTCTATGCACATTCTGCTGGTATTGTTGTTGGTTTCTAGGCTGTTGGAACTGATTGACTTGAAAGTTCTTTGGCAAATTGCACTCTCTTGCAAAGTGTCCAGGTTGTTGACAGTTGTAGCAGATAGCCTTGGACTTATCAAATCCTATTCTCTCATTTGGACCAGAAACTAGTGATCTACCAGTTATGTTGTACAGTCTCTTGCTTCTTAATGCCAACATTGCAGCTTGCCATTTGAGATCCTTGTTTCAAGGTCATCAGCATCTATTTGTTCCAAATCATCCTGCACTACACTTGTGTGAATCATGTTTTTGGCCACAAATGCATTGTAGGACTCAGTGAAAATAGACATTAAGGCTTGTGCTTCACTCCCTTGAACATGCCCTGCACCAACACTTTGAGCATTTCCATTTCCCACAGAGGCTGAATCATCATCAATTAATTGAACATTAAACCTCTGTTGACCACCTTGACTGCTTGAACCACCTCTAATGAATGACCTAGCAGTCTCATTGTTGTGATCACTTGGATCTTCAAAGATGGGAATTTGTTGTTGATTCTTTGTTGTAAGATTCCCCATTGGAGCAATTAAAGCATTTGACACATTGAAACTTGGTTATCTTCCTTGATCATTTCATTCTCAATCATTTCAAGTTCAGCAGCTTGAAGAAAATATACTACATCATCCAATTTCAATTCATTGAAATTTTGCTTTTGAAGGATGAATTTGCAAGCAGTATACCATTCTTTTGGCATTGAGTTGAGCAACTTTGTATTTAAATCAAAGTCAGTCATTACATAGTCAGTTGTTCTCAACTCATTCACAATACTCAGAAAACGTTCTAGTATTGACTTCAACCTTTCACCATCTCTATACTTGAATCTTTCTAACTGTTGCTTAAGTCTTTGCTTCTTAATGTTCTTCAATTCAGTGTTCCCTTCATACATCTCAAGGATTGCATCATACGTTGCCTTAGCACTTTGATGATGTGCAACCTTTGTGAGGATTTCCCAAGACAGACCAAGTTTGAGCATAGCCAATGCCCTATCATCAACCTTTCTCATTCTCTCTCTAACGGCAGCAATAGCATTTGCGTTAGCACCTTCTTCAACAGCAGCTTGTGGTCCATTCTTGATAGAATTCCACATATCCACATCATTATAACAAACAGCAGCCTCAAAAAGCACTTTCCACTTGGTAAAGTTCTCCTGACCATACAATCTAGGTATCTTATTAGTAGACACCTCTTGTTCGTCATATCCAGATATTTTCCTAAAAAAAAAGTTAAGATCTTATCAAAAGTAGATTAAAACAATCAGATCTGAGAATAAATTCTTAGATATGAGGTGTCTGATATGAATAGAACAAGATTCAACAATAAAAATCAAAGCTTTAAGTGAAATAAGGAAAAGAAAACACTTAAAACTTATAGATCTGGAAGAAAAATGAAGAACAGAGCTTCTGACGTCACAAATCAATCGAACATTACTCTGCTTACGTCATTCTTCTTCAAAACTTAATCAGCAACAATCTTTCCAAAAATAGCAGCAACAGCTCTGATACCACTTGTCAGGTCGTTTCGGATCGGATCTTAATCAATCATATCATAACTCACACAAAATTAATCGTGTTGACAAGCGAGTTAATGACGGGTTGCTATGTTTAGAAAGATGACCGTTTGTTAAAGGCGGAATCAATAACAAACATACGGTTGCAATGAATATTCAAAATACGAAGACACACGAAGGATTCACTCAAAATATTTTCATTTATATAACGTTAATCATACAAAAGGATAATCGATTAGGGTTTAGGAGGAATCCTAGGACATCTGTCACACACAAATTATTCTCTTAATTAATGTGTCGGTCTTATCCTCTCTGTCTCTCGTATTGCCCTCCTCTGGCGGCGTGCCCTAATTATTCAATTTATAGGCCTGCCAACCTAGGACAGCTGTCATTCCTTCTAGAAACCCTATCCGATAGTATATAGTCAATTTACGTATTCAAAAATTATACTAAGTGTAAAACAAGTCTTCCGGGTAGGCTTTTCATTAAACTTCAGTCTCCGAGTACGCAGTATACTCGGCCTTCCTTCAGACTTGGTAAACATAGAGGTGTACTCGGAATCAGTTTCCGGGTAGACTTTACTTAACAAATATTTTACCAAGTAAAATATTCACCGAGTAGACTTCAATCTTCTTGGACTTATCAAACTTTGCTCGACAAATCCTTACGAGCAACCTTGTTCTTCTATGATCCTGTTCGGCTCATTGTCAGTTGAATAACTTATTGATAAGGCGTACTCGGGAGTACATACCTTGCTTGAGCAGAACCTTACTCGATATAACTTAGAGATATTCCATCAACTCATCAAGTGTACTCGGACCATAATTATTAAAGAATACCTTGCCCGGTCTTCCAATTACTTGGCTTCTTGGACTTGGTTTGACCAAACCTTACTCAGAAGAGTAAAATACTTGGTCTTGAAGAACAACCCTGCTTGACAAAGTGAACCTTACTCGGATATGCCAAATTAATGAACCTTACTCGGAAATCACTAAAAAGCATACCTTGCTCGGATACCCACTTAAGAAGTTTATTTGAAGTAAACCGTGCCCGGAAGGCAAAATCTCGTACTCGGCTAAGTAAAAGCTTACTCGAAGGTCCAAGGTGTACCCGGGTTCAATACTTAGCAGTTTCTGAGGAGGTTGAGAAGATTCCAATCTTCCATATTCTTCATTTTGGTCAAATCTCCTCATTTGGGTCAAACTCTTGACCCAACAGAATAAATCAATATATCATCAATGAGGACAATAAATGACTTATCCAGCATCGGCTCACATACCCTATTCATACTTTCCTTAAACGTTGTAGGAGCATTCGTTAGACCGAACGACATTACGAGGAACTCGTAGTGTCCATACCACGTACGAAACGCTGCCTTAGGGATGTCTGCCTCTTTCACCTTCAGTTAATGATAGCCTAATCTAAGATCTATTCGTGAGAACCAACTCGAACCTTGTAGTTGGTCAAACGAATCATCAATCTGCGGCAATTAATATATATTCTTTTTCATTAGCTTAACCAACCTACGGTAATCAATACATATTCTCATACTTCTGTCTTTCTTGTTCACGAACAACACCGGTACACCTTGCGGGGAAACACTTGGCATTAAAACACCTTTGTAGAGGAGTTCTTGCAGTTGGAACATTAACTCTTTCATCTCGGACGGCGCCAAACGGTAGGGTGCTTTCGCTATGGGTTGTGATTCTGGTATTACTTCTATCTAAAATTCTACTCCTCGTTCCGGTGGTAACCCTGGAAGGTCCTCTGGGAACACTTCTGGATAGTCACACACTATAGGAACATCTTTCACTTCTTTTGTCTCGGCCGTATCCTTGACAACATATGCGATGTAGGCACTGCACCCTCGCTTTAACAAACCTTTGGATTTTATCATCGAAATGACATTAAGCGCTGAACTTTCCTTAATACCATAAACCGTCACTGTACCGCATCCAAAGACTTCAACCTTATCAACTTAATCTTACATTCTATATGAGCCTCAAGCTCAAACAACAAATCCATTCCCAACGACATCGAACTCTCTTACATTCTCATACTTTAACGAAAGTATCGCTAGTGGTCTCTTCCATAAAATCTCATGTACACAACTACAATCTTCTTAGCGTCTTCCTTTCATATTCGCTACAATAAGTAGCCTCATCATTTCATGCCTGTTCAATTAGGATACATTGACAATCACCCGCCCTTCTCGTTCATCTCTGCTTTCTCATCGTTTGCTTCGTTACCCACGATCCCAACAAATTCACTTATGGAGTTAACTATTGCAGGCATACAACATGTATTGACTCATTCTAGTTTGCATATCTCAGTTTCCTTCGTGTTGCTTCCACATAGATTTCCAAGTTTGGGTTGCCTCTGATGCTTTAGAAAACGTTGTTGGCATTGTAGTGCGAAACAATTGAGCAACTCCCTTAGTGTGCATCACTACAAGCTCGAAGCGTGATTCTTCTTCATTACTTCCTAAAGTCGAAGTCCTACTGCTTTCGTATATCGTTTTGTCACACCTTCTTCAAAAAAGTGTTTGGTAGGCACGTGTCTTACCACAACGTCCAGTACGACCTCCTCGCGCTTGTCCCTTTGTATCAGTCATCTGTCTTATCCCTAAGGGAACACAAACGTATCACTCTAGGAATTATTTAGCACATGATTCGTAAGGTAAGTAGTTAATGACAGTGGACAAGTGTAATTAACTCTTTACATTACTCCTCAGGTTCTACGTACTTCCCTTTATGATTTCACTTGTGCTAGTTTCTACTTCTCACACAATCAAGTAAACATACATATAATCTACATTCTTATCCCTAATAATTAAGCTAGCATACACACTCTTTTCCTAGAAATTAGGCTAGCATAAAAACATTCTTTCTTTAGCAATTAAGCTAACATAATATATTCTTCCACTTTCATTTAACATGCATGTACATATATTTATATATCTTTACATGAACTTAATCATTTAAGTTACCGTTACCGAGCTTGTTTGAGCGACACATGGCTTTCTTGAACTGGCATCTTCTTTCTTCTCTTCATTAAGTCCTATTCTTTGTTCGAGTCTAAGCATGTAGGATGCTTAATTCTCTCGAACTAATGCTTTGATACCAACTTGTAAGGTCCCGGTCCCGGTGCCCTACATTGGAGTTGGATTTACTCATAAACACAGTTCTAAATATCAGAGTTAAATTAAACTTTCGTGGAATAATTAAACTTCAAACATTCATTACAAAATATTCATAACTTGTCTTTAAAACATAACTTAAAATATCTTATTTAAACATCATGACAGATCTTCAGATGTCAGCTTCTTCAATTCCTGCCATGTGTCTCCCTCAAGCTAGTTGCCTTAGTCTATTTACATGCGTGCATACTAAAAGTCGGCTACGTTGAGTGAGTTTTAGTTAATCAGGCAACATACAATACATTCACATACTTACACATATACGTATCCGAAGATACATATAACATACTTAGCTTGTTACTATAAGGCCCCGTTACCGGTGCCCTACATTGGACGTTGGATTTACTCATAAACACAGTTTTAAATATTAGAGTTAATTAAAAATTTTCGCGGAATATTAATAACGTTCAACCATTCATTACAAACATTCATAACGTTCAAGACATCATGAAAAATCTTCAGATGCCAACTTTTTCAATCCTGCCATGTGTCCCTGATGTACATAAAATTATACATATTTTCGGCATCAAATATTTTCTAAAAACTGCAATTTCTATCAAATAACATAGCACAAAAGGCTACTTATCATAATACAATGTAATTATAGGTAAAACCAAGCCCCAAACGAAGAAACAAGAGAAAAGGCGAAGATAAATGAAAGAAAACACAAGAAACACGCCCCCATGCCTCAAGAAACACGCCCCCATGCTTCTGAATACCATAAAAGACAAAAATCTACAAGAAAAGACAAAAACTAGGAACAAAAGCACGGGGCCGTGCTTTTGACCACGAGGCTGTGGTCGTCTACCAAGAAAAGACAAAAAGAATTCAGCACATGTCACTAAAAAGCACGGGGGCGTGCCCACGTAAGCACAGGGCCGTGCTTCAAACTCCAGATTGCCTATAAATAGTGGCTCATGTTGCACTCATTTGGTGTGCCTTGAAGAGAGTTCTATCCGGTTTTCACTTATAAAAACACACACTAACACTCACATTGAAGATCTAGTGAAGAGTTTGAAGGCTTGGAGGTTATTATCATCAACCATCATCATCATCATCATCATCAACCATCATCATCATCATTAAGAAGGAAGATGCATCCACATTTGGTTAGATTGTTCTTGTTTAATCATGTGTTTGTTATTATCATCCATCATAATGTTCATAAACATGCTCATTATGAGCTAAACTCCATTCACCATTTAAAATCTATGAAGAAGCTTGGTTTTACTTGATGATTATATAAAACATGTGGTGTAGTCTAGTAAATTACATGGCTATCTTACAATTATCTTTTGATGAGAAATGTTTTACCATCTTAAATTACTAATTCAAAGTTGGTGATTGTCAATTATATTGGCAATCGTTCATGATCGATTCATTTTCATGAAAAATAGAAATACTTTGATACATTATCGAAACATGGATCCTTATATTGTACTTAGAAATGATGAGATATAAGTTATGATGTATTTCTCTAACTCTTGGTAATCCGAAAATGGCTTTGCTTAGGATATCATGCTAGTTAAAGAAATAATATGTTAACGGAACATGTAATTATAACCTACTTAAATCAACCAAGGGGAGGTTGTGTGACTAAACTACAACCACCCGAAGTTGTTAGAATTGGTATTTGAGAAATTGAAGTCAATCCTAATATTTCTACTTTACGAAACTACTTGCCAACTTAAATTGACATTCTCTAGGTGACATGACATTAGGAAATGATGGACTTTAAAATGCGCATATTACCTCCTTTATGCCAAAGATGCTCACTTAAGGTTTAAGGAGCTATTTATCATATATTGCTACGACAAATTTACCACATGTTTGAATATTAATTATCAATGCTAAATGGAGTGGATTCTTGATCTTAGATGGTAACCTTCCTATAATTGAACTACTTGTTTAGAATCTCTCATCTTGGTCACCTATATATTATATAAAAGTATTTATATTTTATAAAAAGTTCAAAAATTAACCCCAAAATGATTAAAACCTCCGATTAAAGTAAAACAACGATTTATTATTAGAAACATTTGTGTCCACGGATCAATACTTGGTTCTTACCAATACTATTCTACATATACGATAGGTACACTTACCTATTTTGTGTGTGTTTAGTCATTGTAGAAATCACTTCTATAAATTTAAAACACGATCTTGTGCAAAAAGCAAATCATCCCATCTTTTATATTATACACCCCACGCACACAACAATCAAGTTTTTGGCGCCATTGTCGGGGACATGGTACGTTTCTAAGAACGATCAAAGTTTTAATTTAATCATTGTTTATAATTGTACAAAATTTTTTAACTTTCATTTTATTTTATTTTTATTAATTACTAACTATATAATTTTATGGCTAGCCTAAATTTTAACCTTTATTTACCTAACTTTTACTTTAACTTAATTAATTTAGATCTTAGTTTAGTTTTAAAATAGCTTAGCCTAACTTGTAGTTTAATTTCTACTGACCTTTAGTCTAACTTTAGCTAACTTTTACTTTAGTTTCAATTTTGATTTAGTCCCATGTATGTCCTCTACTTTTGAGCCTGAGCTTGTTTCTCCAATTTCGAACCGGAACGACTCTTTCGTCGACGGGCACGTAAACGGACTGAAGAAAACGCCGAAGCAATCAAAGACGAATCAGTGGACGCCACCACATCAGGAGAAAATCAAACCAAAGAAATGATGGCGGCCCAGAACAATGAGCCGAATATGAGCCAGTATGCCAAGCCAACTCTCGAAGGCTACGGCAATGGAGTGGCTCCACCCGAAATCACCGAAAATTTCGAAATCAAATCAAGCACCATTCATATGGTGGAAATTCAGTTCAATTTCATGGTCTCCTCGACGAAGGCCCTCTTTCTCACATATCTCGATTCTTACGAATCTGTGGAACCTTTAAAATTCAAAATTGTTCAGACGATCAAATCAAGCTTAAACTCTTTCCGTTATCTCTAAGGGGTCAAGCCCTGGAATGGATATAATCCCTTTCCTCTGGTTCCATCACCACTTGGGACCAGATGGTTGAACAGTTTCTCCTCAAATATTTTCCGCCTGATAAAACTGCCAAATACCGAGCCAGCATTACCGGATTCCGGACCGATGATGATGAGTCGTTACACGCAGCATGGGAAAGATACAAAAGTCTTCTAATAAGATGTCCACATCATGGATTGAGCGTATGGTTACAAGTACAAACTTTCTTTGACGCACAATCCAGTCAAAACAAACAGGCCATCGACCAAATCGCTGGTGGAGACCTAGGATCCAAATCACCTAACGAAGTATTTGAAGTACTGGAGAAAGCTGCAAAGAAGAGTTTCGCTTACAATCCACCAATATCTACACCTACCCATAAAAGAATACACCACGTTGATTCTAACACTCTTGTCACAGCACAGCTTGAAGCCCTTTCTAAAAAATTCAAACAACTTCAAGCCGAGCTATCAAAAACCAGACTCACCTGTGACACTTGTGGAGGAAATCATAAAGCAAGTGACTGTAAACAAGTCATCATGGCTATGGAAGAATTCGATTTCATCGCTCGACCGAATAACGCTTTCAGCAATAACTACAATCCAGGATGGAGAAACCACCCGAATTTCAGTTGGAAAGATGGAGGTAACACTCAACCCTTACACGGATTCGAAAAAAGACCGATGAATCAATCCTTCCAGCCTAAACCTCAATTTCAAAATCAAAGTTCTAGTAGCCATCAAAACCCGAGCTACTCAAAGATCGAAGAGATGTTAATCCAACTAATGACCAAAACAAATGAAGCAGAAAAGAAGGCCGACTCAAGAGCTGTTGATATAAGCGGAGTATTATTAAAACATGAAGCCGACCTCAAAAGTCAACAAGCATAATTACAGAATCTAGAAACTCAAATCGGAAAAATTGCCCGACAATTATCCGAGAGACCACCTGGCACTCTCCCAAGCAACACAATCACTAACCCGAATGCGACAGCAAACGATGTTACACTTAGAAGCGGTACGACCACCGTTGCCTCACCAACTTCAGAACCAGTTATGGAGAAGAAGTCTCCTGATGAAACGCGGGAAAGACTGACCCCAACAGGCACCGTACAACCCAAGGAGCCAGTCTGAGTTTATGTTCCACCTATTCCATACCCAGGAAGGCTGAAGCAGGAACGATTGGAAGCTCAGTACGGGAAGTTTTTAGAACTCTTCAAACAACTCCATATCAACATCCCTTTTGTCGAAGCCATCGCTCAAATGCCAAAATATGCCAAGTTTCTCAAAGAAGTACTGACAAACAAAAGGAAGCTGGAGGAACTTTCGCATGTCACTCTGAGTGAAGAATGTTCAGCAGTCCTCCAAAGTAAGTTGCCAACAAAAATGACCGATCCAGAGAGCTTTACTATCCCTTGTCTTATAGGAAATTTGTCTATTAGCAATGCCCTGGCCTAGTATTAATTTAATGCCTTATGCGGTTTTTGCAAAACTAGGGATAGGAGAATCAAAGCCCACCCGCATGATCATTCAGTTAGCTGACCGATCCGTTAAATATCCTCGGGGCATTGTTGAGAACATGCTTGTCAAGGTTGACAAATTTGTTTTTCCAGTAGATTTTGTAATTCTAGACATGGAGGAAAACAAAAGTGTACCTCTGATTTTAGGAAGACCCTTTTTAGCCACCCCAAAGGCTATTATGTAAGTTTGCACTGACAAACTCACTCTCAGGGTCAATGACGAGGCAATCACTTTTGACATAGGAAAATCTATGCAATATCCGCAACATCATGATGACACATTATATTGTGTCGACATCATAGATTCCATCGTGAGTTGCTATATGCGAGATTCCTCAATCGATAAATCGCTAGAAAACAAGTCTTAGACAAAACACTCAACATACCCATTTTAGAAAACGAAATTCTAAATAATAACCATCAAGAAGCATCAGAAGTAGTATATGAAATCACTGAATGCAATGAAAAATTAAAACCGAAGAACCACCAGCCTCAGAGTTAAAAGAACTACCAAACCATCTCGAATACGCCTTTCTGGAAAAAGACTCTCAACTCCCAGTAATTATTTCATCTCACCTTTTAAAGAAGAGAAAGACGAACTTCTTAAGGTTATTAAGAGCCATAAGAAGGTCATCGCATGGAAGATCATGGATATCAAGGGCATCAGTCCCTCCTTTTGTACTCACAAAATTCTCATGGAGGAAGAATACAAACCCATGGTCCAACATCAAAGACGTCTCAATCTCAACATGCAAGATGTGGTGAAGAAGGAAGTAATCAAACTACTGAATGCCGGATTAATCTACCCAATCTCAGATTCACGTTGGGTTAGTCCCGTTCAAGTAGTAGCCAAGAAGGGAGGAATGACAGTCGTAATGAACGAAAAGAATGAGCTAATACCGATGAGAACCATCACAGGCTGGCGAGTTCGCATTGACTACCGGAAGCTTAATGACGCCACAAGAAAAGATCATTTTCCACTTCCTTTCATCGATCAAATGCTTGAACGATTATCTGGAAAAATGTTCTACTGTTTCTTGACGGATTTTTCGGATATTTCCAAATTCCCATTTCTCCTGAAGATCAGGAGAAAACCACTTTTACATGTCCGTATGGAACCTTCGCCTACCAAAGATTGCTATTTGGACTATGTAATGCTCCAACCACCTTCCAACGTTGCATGGTGGCCATATTTCATGAAAGGAGCGAGTACTCTATGGAAGTTTTCATGGACGACTTCTCAGTCTTTGGAGACTCATTCGATCATTGTCTGAAAAACCTAGACAAAATGTTGGCTAGGTGTGAAGAAGTAAACTTAATACTCAACTGGGAAAAATGCCATTTTATGGTAAAAAAAAGGCATTGTTCTCAGTCACAAGATATCCCAAGCAGGACTAGAAGTTGATAGGGCCAAAATAGAAACCATATCCAAACTTCCACCACCAACTTCAGTCAGAGCCATTAGAAGTTTTCTAGGTCACGCAGGCTTCTACCGCCACATCATAAAGATTTCTCCAAATTTGCTAGACCTATGACCAAACTTCTGGAGAAAGACGCACCATTCGTCTTCTCTGAAGGATGTGTTGAATCGTTCAACATATTAAAAGACAAACTTGTCAACGCACCAATCATGAATACACCCGACTGGATCCTTCCATTCGAGATCATGGGCGATGCAAGTGACTTTGCAGTTGGAACCGTACTCGGATAACGCAAGGAAAAATATTTTCACCCAATTTACTATGCCAGTAAAACTCTTAATGATGCACAAGAAAATTACACCATAATAGAAAAAGAGTTAGTGGCAGTAGGTTTTGCCTTTGAAAAATTTAGATCATACCTAGTTATTTCCAAAACCATAGTTTACACCGACCATGCTGCAACTCATTACCTCTTCAGTAAGCAAGATGCCAAACCCAGACTTACCCGATGGATCCTACTACTCCAAGAATTCGACATAGAAGTCAAAGACAAAAATGGAGCAGAGAATGTCGCCGCTGACCACCTCTCACGTTTAGAATGCCCAGCTTCAGAAGAAATTCACAAGAAAATTATCAACGATAATTTTCCACATGAAATTCTCATGCGCATCCAAGCGGTCATAGAGGAAAAAGAAAGTCCTTGGTATGCTGACTTCGCAAATTACCTAGATTTTAGAATCCTAAGAAAAGGGCTAACTCATCAACAACGGATGAAATTATTCTTCGACCTTAAGTTCTACTTCTGGGAATACCCATACTTGTTTAGGATAGGTGCCGATCAGGTTGTTCGTAAGTGTGTAGCAGGAAAGGAAGCCTTAGATATAAAGCCGGGAACATCTCAACCAAAAATGAGATGGCTCAAAAAGGCATTCAAATTTGTGAAGTCTTTGATGTATGGGGAATAGATTTCATGGGCTCATTTCCTAACTCGTTCGGAAATACATACATCCTTGTAGCAGTCGACTACGTATCTAAATGGGTAGAAGCACAAGCTCTTCCCACTAACGATGCTCGAGTAGTTGTATGATTTCTGAAAAAGTTATATTCACGATTCGGCACTCCAAAAGCCCTAATTAGTGACAGAGGTACTCACTTATGAAATGCTTTAATGGATAAAGTCTTAGCACGATATGGAGTTCACCACCGAATGGCAACACCATATCACCCTCAGACTAGTGGGCAGGTAGAGGTCTAGAATCGAGGAATCAAAAGGATATTAGAAAGAACCATAGGAATGAATCGCAAAAATTGGGCATATAAGTTAGATGACGCTTTGTGGGCCCTCAAGACGGCTTACAAAACCCCCATAGGAATGACACCCTTCAAACTCGTTTACGAGAAAGCATGTCAACTACCAGTAGAATTAAAACACAAAGCCTACTGGGCTCTCAGAGTAGTGAACTTTGATCTAACGTCCGCCGGCATAAACCGGAAAGATCAAATTCACGAGCTCGAGGAACTAAGAACATTAGCCTATGAAAATTCTTGGTCTTACAAAGAAAACACTAAACACTTGCATGACGCCCATTTAAAAGGAAACAAGAAATACCAAGTTGGCGATCGTGTACTGCTATACAACACACGTTTTCGTCTTTGCCCAGGAAAATTGAAATCACGATGGGCAGGTCCATACATAGTTGAATCAGTCTTTGATTATGGGACAATCGAGATTTCAAATTCAAATTGTCAAAAGTTCAAAGTAAATGGGCATCGATTAAAACCATATATCGATGGACCATTTGAAGAAATTTTGGAGGTAGTAACCCTCCAACTCCCTGAATAGGAAATCAAGGAAACAAGGTGTTGGTGCATAGATGTCAGTAGTTCATATGTCTAAAGTCTGTAATCGAGTCTGTAATATGGTTTATGTAATTGTTTGTGTAACAACGAAGTTGTTGACAAGTTCGCTTAGGCGAACTTGTTAACCAAGCGAAGTTGTTGACAAGTTCGCCTAGGCGAACTTGTTCAACGAGCGAAGTTATTGACAACTTCGCCTGAGGCGAAGTTGTCGTGTATTTAAGTAGTTTAACTGTTTACGGTTTAAGGGTTAATCAGTTGGTCAGTTTGTGCTTTAGTAGATCGAGTTCAGTTACGTGTGAGTCTATTGACGTGAGTCTGTAAGCATCTCGGTTTGAGTTATCAATATAACGTGTGGTTGTTCGTATTGTGTGTACGTGATTTCGTGAGCTAATATTCTACATCCGTAACGATCTACACAGGGATTCCGCACCTGTGTATATCGGGATATCTCTTGTGATCCGTCAAGGGAACCTACAATTATTGTGTGGTTCGGGATATTCACGCGGGTGTAGAATTCGTTCCATTTCGGGTATTACCGGGACGAGTTTTTGGTGTTGTTGCTCATTCTAGCCTCCTACAAGTGTGTGCAAGCCTTCAAACCGTCAAAATCGTCGTTAAAATTCGATTTTCAGATCTGCAGAAAGTTTCAGTTCGTCAGGCGAAGTTGCTGTTCATCAGGCGAAGTTGCCGTCAGGATTCGTAGGGTTTCAGCGAAGATATAAGGAGAAGCGAAGTTATTCACAACTTCGCCTACCTCCTCAACTTCGCCTAACTCAGCGAAGTTCTTCTCAAGTTCGCCTCGTTCAGCGAAGTTCTCTTCAAGTTCGCTTACTTTCTAAGTTCGCTTATCCTAAGCGAAGTTATTCTCAACTTCGCCCATTTACGCGAATTTACGAAGGATCCAGCGAAGTTATTACTTAAGCGAAGTTATACTTAACTTCGCCTACAGTACTGTTTCGAAGAAATTTTTCTAACTTCGCCCATTTCAGAATTTTTCGGGTTTCTTAGTCTTCAAGAAGAATGTCGTCAATCAATATTTCAGAGCTTGTCAAGATGGAAGTTGAAGCGGGGTCAGCTACAAAGGCCCCAAGGTTGCTGAAGGGAACCGACTTTGTTGCGTGGAAGGATCGATTCATACAGTATGTTAAGTACCAGGATGCAAAGATGTGGGTATGCATCCAAGATGGATATATTCCACCGATCATGGAGTATGAGGGTCGAGACCAGATCAAGAAATACAGTAAAATGGAAGAAGAGGAGAAGAAGATGTATGAAGCCGAAAGCAAGGCTCATGCTGCAATCACAATGGCTCTTCCACAGGAGATCCTCCATACTTTCAGAAAGTATACATCAGCTAGATAGCTTTGGGAAGCTCTTGAGAGCAGATTCGAAGGAAATGTAGGCATTCGGGCCTCAAAGATAAACTTACTCAAGACTCAATTTTCAGTCTTTAAGTACCTAAAGAACGAATCTCTTGATGATATTATCACTCGATATTATCATCTAATGACTGAACTGAGTAACTACTCCATTTCCTACAGAGAAGAAGAGATTGTAGAAAAACTTCTCGATGCTCTCCCACCAAAATGGGAGATGTATACTGTATTGATGAGGGAAGACAAGGACTTCTCTACGTATGATCTTGAAACCGCTGTTAACAAGCTCAGAACTTTTGAGCTTAATATGGTTAGAAAAGAAACATCTATGGATCAGGTTCAAGATCCAGGCATGTACGGTGCGAAAGTGAACTCCAATACAAGTTCAAAGACTGACTCTGCCGCCTACTACTCGAAAGGTGAGTCGGGTGCCAATTCTTCACAGGAGGGGCATGTGTCAGTAAATTCAAATGGGGATGTTTGCTTTGTTGCGGGTGGATCAAGTGGTACTCAGCAGACAGCAAGCCAGAGTAGTGGGTCTTCAAGTTCCTCAAGCAATAATTACTCAAAGATGCCAATGAGCGTCAAATCTGCTGAAGAGCAGTTTGGCCTCTATGCTTCATTTATTGCTTCATACGAAAACTATATTCAAGGAAAGGCGGTTGATCCAGCAATGCTAGATGAAGACTACGACCAGATCGATGCTGATGATCTGGAGGAGATGGATTTACAATGGCAGATGGCCATGATAGTGAGGAGAGTGAAGAAGTTCATGAGAAAGACGGGGAGAAAGTTTGTGGGTGGCAGGCCAGGGTTCGACAAGTCCAAGGTAAGGTGCTATAACTGTCAACAAAACGGGCACTTTGCCAAAGATTGCAGAAACGAGAGAGTTGAACGTGGTCAAGGAAGGCCTGCACAGCACACTGGGAATAATAAGGAAATCAATGCCATGTTGTCCAGGGAAGCAGGTGAATACAACTGGAACCTGCATTTGAATGAAAATAATGAACAGGCAAATATGGCTAAGGTTGAGACTGAAGAACGTGAGAAGACTACCGGAGATGAGAAAGCTACTGGTAAGGAAAAAGCTTTCATGGCAGATAACAATGATCAAGTCTCCGAGGTAAGTTCTAAATCTGTTTGTACTAAATGCGAGAATTTGTCTGAGCAACTTGCTACAATAACTGATCAGTATGTTCGTTTAGATGCTGAATTTAAAACTCTTAAAGAAGATCATCACTTTACAAAAGCAAGAGAAAACAGTTACAAAGTTAAAATTAAAGCGTGTGAAAAAGATGTTAAAAGCTTAAAAACTAAACTTGCTGAACGAGAAAAAACTAAACTAATTGCTGAACGAGAAAAGCAGATTGCTGACCACCAGGTGAAAGTGGTGGAACTAAACCGAAAACTAGAACAGTTCCGAAATTCTTCAGCTATTCTTGATCACCTTGTTAGTGATCAAGGTACCTCTACAAAGAGAGGAGGAATTGGTTATCACGAGGTTCCACCACCGTATAACCACAATTTCACTTTTAACCCTAGTGTACAGAAATCTGCTGATTTTGAAGTTCCTCAGACAGTTCCTATCAAGGTTACAAGTAAAGAACCAAGTGTTAGTAGTGTTAGTAGTGGCGAAACGAGTTCGCCTGTTTCAAGTGTAAATATTTCTGTTACGAGTCCGGTCTCATCGGATTCGGATAATTTGTCCAAATCGGGTAAGACAAAAGAGAAGGTAGTGTTACCCACTGGTGGAGATAAAGATAAAACTTCTAAAAAGAGTACTCCACTCAACCCGTACGTCCCACCTTATGTGAGACGAACGGCTGGTAACACTGCCTCTACATCCAAAACAACATTTGAAAAGAAAATGGAATATAGGTGTTGTTTTAGGTGTAATAAGGTAGGACATCTTGTTGCAGATTGTCCTCTGACGCAGAAATTCAGAGGCGTGAGGCCTATTAAAACTGAGCATAAGATTAATGGAAATTTTAATAATGCTAAAAATGAAAACCCTTCAAAGTTTCAAAATGTAACTAATTCAGGTTTTCAAAGAAACAAACCTCAGTTTTACAATGCTAATCACCAAACCGTAAGATATAATACTTTCAATACACATAGGTTTGGAAGGCCTCACATTCAATTTCCAATGAGATTTCCTACTAGGACTGACAGGAATTATTCAAATGCTAACTTCGGAAAGCAGAAGTACGGGATGTATAGATCCAAGACCAATTGTTCTTGGGTCCCTAGATTCTAATCATTTGCTTTATTGTGCAGGAACAGTTGAACAGGGCTGCCCACAGTCTTTGGATTGTAGATAGCGGCTGTTCCCGGCACATGACGGGCAACAAATACTTGTTGCACGACTTAAAACCTGTTCAGGGAGCCAGAGTTAGTTTTGCTGGTGAAAGTGGAGGAAGAATTACGGGAAGAGGAACGGTGTCCAATGGGAAGATAACACTTGAGAATGTGAATTTTGTGAAAGAGCTGAAGCACAATCTGCTGAGTGTGTCGCAGATTTGTGATAAGGAGTATACTGTTCACTTCATGAAGAATGAGGCGATCGTGTTGAAGCCTGGTTTTCAGATACCAGACGAGTGGATAGTGATGACAGCTCCACGTGATACAAATACGAATGTGATGGATATGAGGTCTACTGAAATGGCCTTGGGAGAATCATGTTTAATGACGAAAGCAAGCGAATCAGAATCCGAACTATGGCATAGAAGGATGGGGCATATTCATCTTCGGAAGATGAACCACATTGTCAAAAATGGGCTTGTGATGGGCGTTCCCTTGAAAAGTTTTAACTTTGAAGACAAATGTATTGCATGCAAGAAGGGAAAGCAACACAAGAAATCCCATCTCACCAAGAAGGTCAACTCAATTGCCAGTACTCTAGAACTGCTTCACATGGATCTCTTTGGTCCTGTGAATGTACAAAGTCTAGGAGGTACTTCATACTGCTTGGTGATCACTGATGACTACTCGCGATATTCGTGGGTATATTTTCTGAAATCAAAAGATGAGACGGCTCAAATGGTGAAGAATTTGATTACTAAAGTTGAGAACGTCATGAGTAAAACTGTTAAGTTCATCAGAAGTGACAATGGGACGGAGTTCAAGTTTTGAAATGGAGATCTTCTGTCTTCAGAAAGGAATTGAACATCAATACAGCGCTCCGTATACTCCGCAACAGAATGGAGTGGCTGAAAGGAAGAACCGAACTTTAATTGAAGGTGCCAGGACTATGCTGGCAGATTCGAAGCTTCCTGTGATGTTCTGGGCTGAAGCGGTTGCTACAGCCTGCTATGTTCTGAATAGGGTATTAACCGTTAAGAGACTTGGTAAAACTTGCTACGAGCTTATGCATGGAAGGAAGCCCAACTTGAGTGGTCTTGAACCATTCGGGTCCCCTTGTTCGATCTTGAAGAAAAATTCTAAATTTGGGGAAGTAGCCGATGAAGGAATATTAGTCGGTTATGTTGTTGGTACTCCCAACAGACGTGTCTTCAATACTTCGACTTGCAAGGTGGAGGTGGTGTGTAACACTGACATCACAAGTTACCAACCGCCAAAACCAAGCAATGGACCTGCTGAGCTTTTCGACTATGTTAAGCTTTTTAAGTCGTTTAACGTACCGGATTTGGAGATTTCTGAAGAAGAAGAAAGAGCTGCGACGAAGATGATACTCGATGAGGAAGAAAATTTATTGCAAAGACAGCTGCTTGAAAAATGTCAACCTTCCTCATCAAACACTATCGGTACCCCAACAGCCTCAACTGAAGAAGAGTTTATCAATCCTTTTCACTCTCAGCATGAAACAACCATTGATGAGATCTCTTCTAACTTGGAAGATAATTTGCATGTCGGTTCTGTTCCGACCACGAGAATTCATAAAGATCACCCTTTGGATAATGTGATTGGTGATGTGTCCTCAGGTGTACAAACGAGAAGCAGCTTGAATGAACACACCTGTGTTTATACAAGCATTAAGGAGACAGGAATAATCGATGAATGCCTGTATACCTGCTTTATAAGCCAGATTGAACCGAAAAATTATCAAATGGCTTTAAAGGACAGCTCGTGGGTCGAGGCCATGCAAGAAGAGTTGGCTCAATTCGAGAAGATGGAGGTTTGGACTTTGGTTGAAAAACCAAAGAATGTGCATGCGATAGGCACAAAATGGGTGTCCAAGTGCAAGAGAGATGATAAGGGGATCATTATAAGAAACAAGGCGAGGCTTGTCGTGAAAGGTTTTAATCAACAAGAGGGGATTGATTACAACGAAGTGTTCGCTCCTGTTGCTAGATTGGAAGCCATAAGATTGTTCCTGGCGTTTGCTGCTTATGAAAAGATGAAGGTGTTTCAGCTAGATGTGAAGAGTGCGTTTTTGAATGGGAAAGTCGATGAGGTTGTGTATGTTGAGCAACCTCCGGGTTTTCCTGACCCAGACTATCCAGATCACGTGTATAAGTTGAGCAAGGCTTTGTATGGATTACATCAGGCACCTCGTGCCTGGTATGCAACTTTATCGGATTACCTGCTCGAGAATGGTTTTGAAAGAGGGAAAATTGATAGCACGTTGTTCTTCAAAAGAGATGGAAGCGACATCCTGCTGGTTCAAGTCTACGTGGATGACATAATATTTGCTGCATCAAAAGTCTCCATGTGTCAGGAGTTTGAAGCCGTCATGAAGAAAAGGTTTGAAATGAGTGCTATGGGTGAACTAACTTTCTTTCTAGGATTGCAGGTTGATCAGAGGAAGGACGGGATGTTCATTCATCAAACGAAGTATGTTCATGATGTGCTCAAGCGCTTCAAGATGGAGGACAGTTCTCCATATGATACTCCAATCTGCGTCAATCACAAGTTGGGTGCTGAAGTAGACGGTGATGCAGATGTGGACCCAACTCAATATCGGGCAATAATAGGTTCTTTAATGTACTTAACTGCATCTAGACCTGATATAATGTTTGCTGTTTGTCTTTGTGCACGTTTTCAGGCAAATCCAAAAGAATCTAATTTGAAAGGTGCAAAGAGGATACTGCGGTATCTCAAGGGCAAGCCGAAGCTGGGGTTGTGGTACCCGAGAGGAGGTGACTTGGAGCTGGTCGCTTACACAGACTCTGATTATGGAGGGTGCAATCAGAGTCGGAAGTCAAAAACTGGAGGATGTCAGTTTCTTGGTGGCAGATTGGTGTCATGGCAATGCAAGAAGCAGACTTCAGTCGCAATCTCAACCTGTGAGGCAGAATACATGGCTGCATCTAACTGCTGCTCTCAGGTTCTTTAGATACAACAACAGCTGCGCGACTATGGTCTGAATTTCTTACTTACTCCTATTTGCATTGATAACACAGCTGCTATCTCAGTAACTAACAATCCCGTGAAACATAGTAAAACTAAACACATTGACATACGTCATCATTTCATACGGGATTGTGCTGAGAAGAAACTGATAATACTGGAAAAGGTGGATACGCTTGATAATTTCGCTGATTTATACACTAAAGCGTTTGACAAATCCAGATTTCAAAACCTTATTGAACTAAATGGGATGATCAATCCCGAGTAACCATGTTTTTCTTGTTTATTTATTCAAAAAAAAAAAAAAAAAAAAAAAAAACGTCACTAATCGCTTAAAATTATGTCGGTTACATTAGTTTGAAGGACTTGTCTTCGGATATGTTTTGGTCCTCACTTTCTGCTTGTAGATTTTGAGGATAGCCATTAACCAGATTACTGATAGTGACCGGGGCGGTTTATGATGAGTTTTTCTTTCTTTCGCTTAAAATTAGTCGATCAAACTTAGTTAGAAGGACACATACTAGTATGTGGTCGGTCCAGCTGATCCATTGGATCTTCGGGATAGCCGTTTACCTGAAGACTTTGTTTTGGTCGGGGCGATTTTTGTTTAAAATTTTGAAAGAGAATAGGGAAATGAAATTAATTTTCAAGTCTGTTACTTCGTAAGAAGTTCGTTAGCTATGTTAAACGGAAAATTGATCCAACCTTGGAAAATGATAGATATACTAATTTTGTGTGCTTAACTAGTGAAGTTATTAGGCTTAAAAGGCTTTAGGACAATCATTGTATGTCATGGTAACTTTTTATGGTGCGTAAAAGTAGATGTGATACAAACTAATTTTACTTGATTTTACGTGAAAACTCCTTAAGAGCTTTGCGTGTCTTCATATATATCTTTCCGAATGATAGGCAGAAAAGCGATTACCCAGTCATACACGAGCCCATGTGTGTTCTGATTCCCGTGATGATAGCGTTTCAAGATACTGCAGTGATCCAGATTCGGGACTTGCAGTTAAATTTCTACTTTGAAGTCTATGTTAAAAAAAAAAAAAAAAAAAAATATTTGAAGTTAGTGAAACATATTAGTGATGATAAAATCAAGACTTCTCTATCTTAGAGTAAGAAGAAGAACGGGAACCAGAAGAAGAGTACATACATGTTTAATCAGACACTATGGGTCGAAGTCAATTCGGGGTGACTTGGGGAAAGCCAAATACGCTTTGAGGATAGATAGGAGGCATCAATATTTCTGAGTTGTTGCCCACTTAAATTTAAGGATTAATTGAACCTAACTCGTATCACAGAAACGATTAAAAACAATCTTAAGTATATTACCTGCTTACAACCTGTCTCTATATGTCATAATACAGCTAAACACGGATCTATGTGACAGTCACGTAGTTAGTATGATTCCTGTTCGGATCTTTTCTAAAACGTAGCAGTCCCTAGCAAGACTGAAATTTGATCCCTTATACTTTAAATTTTTTAAGTTTTTGTACTTAGATAGTTTTATGATTTTTTAACTGGTTACTTAGAATTGATCATGTTATTTATTTTTTCTTGGAAAGTTTTATAACTTAATTGGAAAATTGTTAAAATTATAAGGTTTGATTTTGTAAATATATAGGCGATGTTGTTGAACAGGCGAAGTTGTGGTTAACTTCGCCTAGGCGAAGTTATCCGTAACTTCGCCTGTACAACAGATCCCCTATATAAGGGATACTTAAGGTCAAAACTGTTCATCAGTTTATTGAAATTCAGCGAACTTATTCAAAAATTTCCGGCGAACTTGATATTTAACCTCGATTACGTGTTATTATTCCGATTTTTTCACCGATCAAAGGTTCGGATGTTGTTTTATCATATATGATAAGGTCGTTCATGCTAATCAAGGGTCGTTTCGACCCGGTTATTAACCTCGAACCAATCGGTTTCGAAACCGATTCTCTTAACTTGCGTTTTTACGTGGTGAACACTAAACTGATCGTCAACATGTCTTTAAAACTTGTGTTTACGAGTGCTTAATCGTCTAAAACTAGCCGAAAACATCAACTGCACGTTGTTCCATGGATCTCACTGTCGCCGATTCAGATTCAGGCGAAGTTAGGGTTTAGGCGAAGTTATCCGTAACTTCGCCTGGAGCTTAAGTTCGCATGTGGCGAAGTTATCCGTAACTTCGCCCGAAGCTTAAGTTCGCCTGAGGCGAAGTTATCCGTAACTTCGCCCAGAACTTAAATTCGCCTGAGGCGATGTTGTGATGAGTCGAAGTTAATTTTAACTTCGCCTAAAATCAATTTTACTTGGTATTATTTAGACGAACTTAAATCTGAAGCGAAGTTGTTCCCAACTTCGCCTCAACTTTAACTTCGCCTATACAGAGTTTATCACAACTTCGCTCATGGTAACAAAGCGAACTTGTGCTATGTCTTTGTGTCGTTCTAACTTGGTTAGTTTGTTGCAGATATGGCTGCAATAGCGGGTGCTGGTGGTGCAGGAGGCGATGATGGAGAAAATCAGAGACAGTTTTTCCCGGGTCACAATATGTACATCACTCTTGACCCGGAGGCGAGCGGTGTGGACGACTACCGCGAGATTATCACGTTCCTCCTACGCTCGAGGATCTTTCATGCGATCACAAACACGCTGCCGATATCTCTGCCGAATATTGAAGACTTCTGGCAGACGGTAGAATATGATTGCCGTGTGGAGCCCCCGGTGATGAGAGCAACGGTGAACAATCAAGTAGTTCAGTTCAATTCTGAACAGATCCGGGTGGCGCTACGATTTGGAGAAGAGACACGAGACGATCCTACAGAGTTCGTAGCTCCTTTTCGTGATGGAGCGTTTCTTCGAATGGGCTACTCTGGTCCATTAGGAGATACCCAAAGGAGGAAGGGTTTCCTTCTAGACCAGTGGCGCTTCCTCATGCACGTCATGATCGTGTGCATGTCGGGGAGGAAGGCGGGCACAGATGGCATGGGTGCGACCATGCAGTCTGCTATGACTGCACTGACCTATAACAAGCGTTATAGTTTCAGCCAAATGGTCTTTTACGAGATAGACAGGCAAAGAAGGGCGATGTCTCGGGAGCGGTTCATCATGTACCCACGCTTTTTACAGATGATATTGAACCATGTTGCTCCGGCTCTACCTCAGAGACGCCCGATTAGATACGTCGAATCAGTGAGCAAACGTATCTTTGCTCAGTGCCGCACGTCAAGTGCGAGGAGCATTCCTGAACGTCGTCCCAGGCATACTCCTCTATTTGGGTTTTTAATCAACCCAGAGTATGTTCCTGTTGGTGGGGACGAGTTCAGAGATCCTCAACCGCGACAGGCAAGAGCAACTCAAGCTGTTCCTGCTCCTGCTGTGCCTGTTGCGTCTACTGCAGAGGATATAGACCTTGACGCGGCTTTTGGTGGTCAAGGCTATTTTGACATGGATCATGTGGAAGAGGTGCAGGTCTCAGCTGCACAAAGTTTGGGGGTGAGTATGACTAGAGCAGCCACGTCGATTGCTGACTCCGATTTAGATGAGATTATGAATGAGGGGAGACGGCTGATGGTGTCTCGAGAAAGAACGATTGGGAAGAGGAAGAGAACAGAGGATGATGATGAGTCAGAAGAAGAAGAGGACATTCATAAGCTGATTAGAAGATCAAGACGGGAGAGGACAGGTGCTGGCATGGGAGCTGGAGAGACTTCAAGGACTGTACGATTTGCTCCGGCCGCACTATCTGGTATGTCCATTGTTCCTTCTTCTGTACAGGTGACGAGTACAAGCGCTACGGATGTTTCCGTGGTGGCTACATCAATGGCTGGCACTCCATCCATCATTGCTACCCAGACGTCGATTCCGGAGATCGTGTCTCTACCACCGCCAACGCTTACTCAATCGGTGGTAGCTGCTCGTCTTGTGGAGTCAACGGTTGTCACAGCTGCAGGGTTATCAGGTATGATACCACCTGCAGTTACGCCTGCTTCTGGAGTCTCGCCTTCGCCAATGACAGACTCAGAAAGGATAGCTTCACTAGAGCGGATCGTGGCAGAACAATCAAAGACTATTCAAAGCCTAGTGGAAGCAAATCAACTACAGGCATCTCTCCTGGTCGAGCATGGGAAAATCATAGATGCCTTGAAGGAGTTCTTGGCATCTTAGGGGGAGATGAGCTGTAAGGGCGACGAGCTCAGAACGAAGAAGAAAAATGACCGTGACGATGATCCCAATGCATCGAAAGATGCAGGTGGTGAGCTGCCAAGAACTTCTGAAGCTCTTGGTACTTCCACAGCTGAGGGGGAGTCTACTGACGTGGCTGGTGGGTCTGGTGATGATGTGGTGTTAGTTTAAGATGATGTTATTGATGCGCTGAAAGAGCTTGATGATGACATGTTCAGTGACGATGTGCTGTTTGATGAAGATGTGCTGCCGAGTGATATGATTGAAAAGATCGGTGAGCAGATTGTGATTGAGAGTGGAATAGAAGAGGGGGAGATAGTAGAAGAAAACGTTGAACACGAGATCCCTGAGGTTGAGAAAGCTGACGTGAGTGTTGAGATGGATGAGACTGAGTGGGAGGAGCAGCCTAGGTGGAAGGAAGGCTGTGCTCATTGGTTTATCAAGACCAAGAAGCCTGCTGTTCCAGCCATGTTCAAGAAGAGCTATAACATTAAAGGCTATGCTGAGTCTAAGAAGGGAATCATCTGTTGGATTTATGATGAACAGATCAAGTTGTTTGTGGTGAAGCGTTATGATGGCATTCAATACTTCAAGAGAATGTTGAGATCTTTCAACACGTTGCCGGAATGCGAGGTGAAGGATTTGGCCAGGTTGGGCCTGATAAACAGAAGTGACAACAATATGGCGAGAATGATTGAGAAGATTATGTGGAAAGAAGGCATAAAAGAAAAGAAGTTTGAACTATTAAAGCCACAAAAGGGAAAGCTCGTGGAGGATACAGAGAGGGGATTGAGAGCAGATGGCAAGCCATGGATGGTGATGAAGTACAAGCCGATCCGATGCATCAAGGAGGTTCCGATGAAGAATATGCCTCAAGATGTGTTGAAGAATCTAAAATGGTGGTACGTTGATTGCCAGACTGCTGAAGCTGTGATGGAAGATGAGGATGAACAAGAGATACTTAGAGTTTACGATCCGATGCATCTTGTCAACTTATCGCAAGCTGATCTGAAGATGCTCAACGAGAAAAAGATCTTTTATATTCCAGCTTGGAAGGATGAAGCAAGAAAGTATCAACGAGTTGTGACGGTGTGTGTGAGAGAAGGAGTGCACGCATGAAGATACAGGATTACGAGACAAGAGCTGAAAGATCAAGATATGAAGCTGCTGCCAAGGGGGAGTCTGTTGGTGCATAGATGTCAGTAGTTCATATGTCTAAAGTCTGTAATCGAGTCTGTAATATGGTTTATGTAATTGTTTGTGTAACAGCGAAGTTGTTGACAAGTTCGCTTAGGCGAACTTGTTAACCAAGTGAAGTTGTTGACAAGTTCGCCTAGGCGAACTTGTTCAACGAGCGAAGTTATTGACAACTTCGCCTGAGGCGAAGTTGTCGTGTATTTAAGTAGTTTAACTGTTTACGGTTTAAGGGTTAATCAGTTGGTCAGTTTGTGCTTTAGTAGATCGAGTTCAGTTACGTGTGAGTCTATTGACGTGAGTCTGTAAGCATCTCGGTTTGAGTTATCAATATAACGTGTGGTTGTTCGTATTGTGTGTACGTGAGTTCGTGAGCTAATATTCTACGTCCGTAACGATCTACACAGGGATTCCGCACCTGTGTATATCGGGATATCTCGTGTGATCCGTCAAGGGAACCTACACAAGGTTTGGCCAAGACCTTCACAAAACTAGGCCTTGTAAATACATAAGCATATAAAAAAAATATAAAAACCAAAAACACGGGGGCGTGCTTCCAAAATCACGGTGCCGTGCCAAAAATTGCGGGCCAGAATCTTCGCTGCAAAAATCTCAGTCAAACTGGTTTGTAACATAATTGTCAGAGTAAGAACATGGGCCGTGCTTAGGTATCTAGTTGGCCATAAAATGCACCTCTTGCCATTGCATTCCTTGCACCAACCAAAACTAAAACAATTCTCTCTAAAAATTAAACATGCCTACTGAAATGAGTGAAGCAATTCCCGTTCCTCGACACTCGAGAAATGATGCCCGCCATGTTTCCAGAACCGAGCTTCTCTTGAAACTTAAAGAACTCGTTAAAGAACTCACCGAAATGAATCTCCTTGCTGAGATGCGCCTCGTTCAACTCACCGAATCAGTGGAAAACATGAAAATGGAACTTCGAAACATCAATGAACAACTCCAGTTTCAAGTTCTCGGTTTCACGTACTTTCCACCACCAGGGCCATTCGGAGGAGGAGAGTCTTTCGGGGAAAGTTAGGAAACTTGATTTTCTGTTTTTATGTAAACAAGTACTATACGCACATTGTGCTAGGAACTTCGGGCTTAACCCTAATATTTTTTTATTTTTAGGAAAACCGGGGAGGAGGTCATGAGGATACAATGCATCATGAGGGACCAAGTTGAAAGCAACATTCAAACCGAAGTTCTCGTAGTCGAGCTAATCAACAAAGTCGAACTACTTAGGTTCGAAAACTTCCATGTTGTGGATGCCCACCACAAAGATGTGGCTTCCAAGCTCAACTTTTTCAACCGAGAAATCGTAAAGCTCGAAAAAAAGCATTCTGAGCTCTTGGAAGCCAAAAGAGCGCCACCACACATTCAAGACTTGTTCGGGAATGGTGGTCGTTGAAGTTCCGACTTTGTTTTACGTTGAAGTTGCTCCCGCTAGTGTTATGTGTTAAGATCTAGGATTGTCGTTGTACTTTTCATTTCTACTATATTTAATTATGTCTTTATGTTTTATGTTTTAATGAAATTTAGGACTTTTAATTACTATCTTAAACTAACCAGCAAAGAAAATCAGTTAAAAACGAACCAGCTCAACAAATAAACAACATCAAAGAAAAACTTTCTGCATCATGCAGCACTGTACCGTGCTTCCAAAAGCACGGCGCTGTGCTTTTAACCACAGTACAGTTACGATTTTATAATTATTAAAATAACTTTTCTCAACCATCAACCCTAACACCCATTTCGTTTCTGAACAATAAACCGCCGCACAACCTCTATTCTACTAAGTTCTTCATCAAATCTTCAATTTCGAACCAAAGGTATGTTAATTTAACGATTATATTGTTCAAATTCATCATTCTAGGTTTAGTTTAACCGTAAAATCTCTCAAATTGACCAAATCGGGTCTAAAACCGAAAACAATAAGGGTTATTCTATTAGTTTAGGATGAATAGATTGTTGAATAATTGATTGTTAAGGTTTAATTGGAAGGAACAATTCGGGTTTTGGATCTTGAGATGAATATCCAACAAACTAATAAACCCAATTGTTATAACCGGTTAGAAACGAAGGTTCGTGTCTGAATAAAGTGTAAATTAATACTAAAAACACGAGCCATGCCTTAAACAACATGAATCGTGGTCAACCAAAAGTCAAAATCAATAGGACCTGAACAACAGCAACAACATGGTACGGTTCTTTTGAAAGCACGCCACTGTGCTTTGCTCTCTGTTCCAACACATTGAAATTTTTTGTTGGATTTATACTAATTTGGGTATGAATTGCAGATGGCCGAGTATGAAGACGATGTTCTTGCATTTTTAGTCTTCCCTGGACGAAGTGCAAAGAACAGATAGGCTAACGCAAGACTAACCTACCTAAACAGACGATTTCAAGAACCGAACTTCTACACTTGCCGAAACACATTGCGTCAAGTTAACCAATGGGACCGATACAAGACATTTGTGAAAGGGCCGTGGAGAAGGGTCTTTGATCAAACGGGAGAGGCAGTAACAGAACTGACAAAGGAGTTCTTAGCCTCTTTCAACATAAAGTCCAAGAGGAAATTGGACATGTGGGATAAAGATGCAATCGAATTTAGATGTGGGGGGTGAATGGCACACAACTTCTGTCACCCAACTAGGAATTGATATGGGAAACTACACGACCGAGGAAACTGACTTAGAAATTTGGTTTAACGCTAAAACAACATTTGCAGATGAAGATGCTGACGAGGAAGCTGAAGCAAGAAACACACGTTTAGAGGCTTGGGAACAACTGAGTTATGGTACTGAGGAATACAATGCAAGCGTCTCAAAGAGCATAGCACTACGTGACCCGCTCGTGAGGTACATTCCCCGTCTGCTCAGTCACACTGCCACGGTTCTAGGTCAAAGTGAAGGGGTTGTTAACCTGAGGGATCTTTTGGCACTGTACTGCATGAAGAATGACATACCATGCAGCATCACAATGTTATTCTGCAAGCTTTTCATGACAAATGCAAATGCCAAAGGAAATACCCAGATTTTTGGTGGCCATTGGATCTATAATCTTTATGGGCCTATAATGTGGACAGAGAAGGGAACCGAAGCCCAAATCCGATAGCTCTCAGCCTTGTTTATTGCGAAAGCATGCAAATGGTTCAACAAATCAGTCAGAACCCGGATGTGTGGAGATTCTGTGATAAGTATAACCAGGTTTGGGACCCTGAAGACCCTGCAGAGATGATGCTTCAGGATGTGCACGAGAGGAGATGATCACCGCCCAGAAAGTACCGGCGCCGCACCTACCATCAGCGAGGAGGCCCATCTTCATCAGGGGCCGGCCCCAGCTCATCATACGACAGCAGATACTCTTTCGAGGGTCTGTATGGACTCATTGATCAATTCTCAGCTAACACTACTGCCTCATTTGACAGGATCACAAGTCAGATCGCAGCCTCGGACGCACAGAGAACAACGGAGTATGAGGAGGCGAGGAGAGAGATTGATCGATTGGGTTATCGCATGGATAGGCAGTGGGGACCATTTGACCCGGACACGGGTAACTGATGACTGGCGGCACCGGTAGGTTGGGCATGGGCATGGGTTGGTAGTATCTATATGATATTATCGTTTATGTGTGTTTTAAACAATTTACTTTCTGTCGTACTTGTTTATTTGTTGGTTTGGTTGGACACTTTTATGGCCGTGGGAGCCAAGACATTATGGTAGGTACTTATTTAGCCCGATAGGGCAAGGGATGGATGATTCCATACCTAACTTTCAGCAAATTATACTTGGTTGTTTGTGGTTGTTTGCAGTTTTATATTATACAGGTACAAAAACAGGAAAACGGACGATAAACATGGGACGCTCTGTCGAAATTTCGTTAGCCCGTAAGGAACTACCTCTCCATTTTAACCCACCGTAATTAATTAGAATTTTTATCTGTTCATGAATCTTTTCACATTGAGGCCAATGTGAGATTCAAGTGTGGGGAGGATAATTACTTGACCAATTGTTTGCTCAAAGAATTATAAAAATTCCCTAATCAACAAAATTTTTTGCAGCAATTAAAGATTATTTTTATAAATCCTGAAGATAAATCCAAGAAAATTTTTTCGCAAATAACCTATCACTACTCTATTCATAACCAAAGAAAAGTGTAAAAAAGTAAAAAGAAGTTTTGTAATATTCAGAAGAAATTTATGCAAAATATGGCGTTTATACCCAATTTCTTCGTTACCGTGAGATAAAACCTCATGCCGTATATATTTTTGTGGAAGCTTTGAGTGAGTCATATGTTTCGTGTGATTTAGAACTTGTCGCAAGTATTCATTTCAAGACCACATGAAGCGTTGTATAAAGAAGAATGTAATGATATCACCCTTCCCTCAAACCATTCACCAAATTACAAAACCCAAAAACCTTAACCAAAACCCTACCACTTTTACCATATCACCGGTAAAATACAACACTGGTCTTTTACCGGTAGACCCTAAATAACTGGAAATGCATTCTTTCGATTTCAATTTTCTTTGCTGCATACATTTCACAAAACCTAGGTTGCCTCTAGAACTTAGGGAGAGAATCTTTCTCTTTAGCAATGAGGTGAGGAAAAAGTGGCACCAAGACGAACAAAGGACACCATTTTGTGCAATTTCCAAAAACGCAATGAAAAGAAGAGCAAAAAGAAACGAACGATGCTTAGGTTGCGAAAACTGGTCCCACGAAGGAAGACTTAGAAAAAGTCAAACTCAGTCTCAACATGAATATACCGAACTAATGAGGGTGGGGGCTATTAGGCTCAAAGCCGAACGATCCATTAGAGTTGCGAGTTATGTTCAGAGTAGGATTGAGGAAGAACTGGTCCACATCCCCGACAAAACTGGTCTTGACGATCTGACCTTAAAAGAGTCACTAGGTTTGTTTAAGAAAAAAAAAACAACACACATCGGGAGAAAAGAAGTTAACCATCGAAGACATTTTAAGATGCCCTGACAATAAGCAGAAGTTGTGTTATCCACCCCCATCCTCATTAACCTGAAATCCTTTAACCACCACCAAATGCCAAATCCTCACACAAAACCAACCCATATTACCTTCTGATTTATGCAACCCTTCCCAAAGGTGGAGATTTGAACTTGTAACAAGCTTATTTATCACAGGTTGCATTATGACTAAGAGTGTTCAAATACATACATCATAGGTATGATAAGATATAAAACCGATTGTGAGTGAACATTGTGATAACGTGACGTTTTGCATAAACGGAAGCTCTTAAAAACAAAATTTCCTTTTTTATTTATCACAAATGCGAATTAAGATTGGTTATTTTGTTTCCATTTTCTTGGAGCTCGCTTAAGGGATGGCTATAATCCGAGTTTGCTGTTTTTTAGAGAATATTTATATATAGATTGCTTGAGGACAAGCAATGTTCAAGTGTGGGGATGTTTGATGTACATAAAATTATACATCTTTTCGGCATCAAATAATCTATGCAATTTCTATCAAATAACATAGCACATAAGGCTACTTATCATAATAAAATGTAATTTCAAGTAAAACCAAACGCCAAACGAAGAAATAAGCGAAAAGACGAAGAAAAACGGAAGAAAACACAAAAAAACAAGAAACACGCCCCCATGCTTCTAAATATCAGAAAAGAGAAAAATCTACAAAAAGAAGACAAAAACTTGGAAAAAGCACGGGGCCGTGCTTTTGACCACGGGGTCGTGGTCGTCTACCAAGAAAAGACAAAAATAATTTCAGCACATTTTACTAAAAAGCACGGGGGCGTACCCACGTAAGCACGGGGCCGTGCTTCACACTCCAGATTGCCAATAAATAGTGGCTCATGTTGCACTTATTTAGTGTGCCTTGAAGAGAGTTCTATCCGATTTTCACTTTTAAAAACACAAACTAACACTCACATTGAAGATCTAGTGAAGTGTTTGAAGGCTTGGAGGTTATCATCATCAACCACCACCATCATCATCATCATCAACCATCATCATCATCATTAAGAAGGAAGATCCATCCACATTTGGTTAGATTGTTTGATATGGTCCAAAATATACATACTATTATATAAATATTTCCTACACTTTTTAAGTATTTTTGAGCAAAGTTTTTTTTGAATATTATTCTTAATTGTTTCATATTTGAGTTTTTAAAGTTTTAAGATATAATGAGTTAAAACGAGATACTTTACTAAACTTGAGACTAACAAGTGAAGAGTCCAACATATTTTACAAATTGGTAGATATCATATATTACTAGTATATATTAGCATTATCATTATATGGTTTAAAAAAAATAATAATAAAATACAATACGTTTGGATGATTGAAAAAAAGTGTGTGTGTTTTTAAATGAATATTATACTTTACATCATACATGAAAACAATTAAAATTGTGTTTCTAGACGTACAGGGGGACACCAAAGTTGAATGCATGGACCAAATTAAATGTTTGATTTTAACGGCCCACTTAAAAGGCACTAAATCCCATATGAAGTCGGTGGTTATTTTGCTGGACGTGCGCAAGAACACAGAGGGTTTTTTTTGGGATTAAAAAGGAAGCCGTCAAAGATTAGCCAGGGGTAACCCTACGGACAAAACCCACACAGCCGCAAAGAAGGTGTTTTGGAAGGACGAAAGCGTTGGTTCGAGCCGAGATCGTTTGGGTTCAACACCTACTCAACCAAGAATCATCAGTATTCGGTTTGAATTTATTATTTTAGTCATGAGCTTGGTTGTTGAACTTAATTATTTTGGTTTCTTTTATTTTAAGATGTTAGGCTAAATTTATTAGACTGCTTAGGCTTGTGATGAACCTTTGTTGAAGTTTGATTTTATTTGGAGTTTGCTTTTCGTTATGGGTTTATGAATTAGTAAAAAGTTTAATATTATTTATTCGATGCATATGGATGCTTGGTTTTATTTGATGAGTTTTATTGTTTCACAGTTTCCTTGGTGATTGTCTGTCATATAATAGGATTCTGTTAGGTCATTTACTGTGTGTTCTTGACTAGTTTGTGATTGATTTATAATAAGATCATAGAAACAATATTATTAATTAAATAAATAAAAGTGCGCTGCTAATCTAAAAACCTGTAAGGTGATAGATTATTTGATAGGTCGTTGTTGATTAAGATTGTTAGACTTAGTTCTTCGTAATGAGTCAGTCTAGGTTTGATTTTTCAACTTTGTATATTGAGTCGAATGAATTTATTAAATTACCTTTGACTTCCGCGCTGTAAGGTAGGTTGTCGTTTAAAGGTACTTGTTCATAATTAATTAGATAACTGTAAGGAAGTCTAATATTAAAATTGGTGTTTTTAAGAACTTAATAGAAATCCATAGGTGTCTTCTTGAAGGGTCAGGGGTCCTATTCGGGTTTTCTTTTAAGTGATTATTTTATGATCTCAATTCCATAACAAGCATTTTCCTAATAATTGATACTTGAAACTTTGGGGATTCTAGCCTAGGTGGTTTTTCATCATCATCTTTTTAAATCAATTAAAATTGTCTCTTGTTTATTTTACTTATTTTTCTTAATTAGTTTAATCTTAGTTTTTAAGTAAAACCCCTATTTAATAATAATAATAATAGTCAATAGTCGAGTCAGTTAGTCGAGTCTAATTAGTTAATTTACGTATTTTAAAGAGTCTCGTGGGTTCGATATCCAGACTTATTTAGCTTTACTAAATTCGATCGGTTCACTTGTCGGTTAGTAGTTTAGTCGAGTTTTAAGAGTCTAGAGTATTACTTAGTGTCTAGATTAGTGTAATTTAGTTAATAATTACTAGACTACTTTTAGCACATCATTATTCTAGTTTAATCATGTGTTTGTTATTATCATCCATCATAATGATCATAAACATGCTCATTATGAGCTAAACTCCATTCACCATCTAAAATCTATGAAGAAGCTTTGTTTTACTTGATGATTATATAAAACATGTGGTGTAGTCTAGTAAAGTAAATGGTTATCTTACAATTATCTTTTGATGAGAAATGTTTCACCATCTTAAATTACTAATTCAAAGTTGGTGATTGTCAATTATATTGGCAATCGTTCATGATTGATTCATGTTCTTGAAAAATAGAAATATTTTGATACATTATCGAAACATGGATCTTTATATTGTACTTAGAAATGATGAAATATAAGTTATGATGTATTTCTATAAGTCTTGGTAATCCGAAAATGGCTTTGCTTAGGATATCATGCTAGTTAAAGAAATCATATGTTAAAGGAATGTGTAATTATAACCTACTTAAATCAACCAAGGGGAGGTTGTGTGACTAAACTACAACCACCCAAAGTTGTTAGAATTGGTATTTGAGAAATCGAAGTTAATTCTAATATTTCTAATTTACGAAACTACTTGCCAACTTAAATTGACATTCTCGAGGTGACATGACATTAGGAAAGGATGGACTTTAAAATGCGTATGTTACCTCCTTTATGCCAAAGATTCTCACTTAAGGTTTAAGGAGCTATCTATCATATATTGCTACGGCAAGTTTACCACATGTTTGAATATTAATTATCAATGCTAAATGGAGTGAATTCTTGATCTTAGGTGGTAACCTTCCTATAATTGAACTACTTGTTTAGAATATCTCATCTTGGTCACCTATATATTATATATAAGTATTATATTTTATAAAAAGTTCAAAAATTAACCCCAAAATGATTAAAGCCTCCGATTAAAGTAAAACAACGATTTATTAGTAGAAACATTTGTGTCCATGGATCAATACTTGGTTCTTACCAATACTATTCTACGTATACGATAGGTACACTTGCCTATTTTGTGTGTGTTTAGTCTTTGTAGAAATCACTTTTATAGACTTAAAACACGGTCTTGTGCAAAAAGCAAATCATCCCATTTTTTATATTATACACCCCACGCACACAGCAATCAGTACCGCTCAAACCAGCTGTCTCAATCTGTTAACATGCGTGCATACTAAAAGTCAGCTACGCTGAGTGAGTTCTAGTTAATCAGGCAACATACAACACATTCACATACTTACATATATACGTATCCGGAGACATGTACTACATACTTAGCCTGTTACTTTTCTTTCATTTGTATATACATACTTACTTTCTTTCATACTTTCATTCTTTTAGTATGTACCTTTCATACATAACTAACTATTCGTTTAAAAGAGCATTTCGCCCCATAACGTTAGCAGAGTTTAGAGGAGTTCGCAAAGTATAGAAGAGTCTGCAACCCTTTAACATTTACAGATATTATTAGGGTCCGCAACCCTTTAACCTTCGTAGATATTATTAAGGTCTGCAACCCTTTAACCTTTGCAGAGATTAGAAGAGTCTGCAACCCTTTAACCTTCGCATGTATTATTAGGGTCTGCAACCCTTTAACCATACATTACCTTTCCTTATCATTATCAATATCACATTCATACATACTTATCATAATATCATACACGCAATATTCTTACATACTTTCTTTCACATACTCATTACATACGTACTACAATATGCCTTCCTTAACAATATATACAATATCCGAAGATCATTCACGTACTGTCAAGCATTCATTCATAGTATAAAAATATCTATCACATTCATCATTAAGACATACACTTACCATATAAGGTAAGTGTATTAACATTCACATTGAGTATGCACACAGCCCCGAAAACATAACAAGGAAATGGGGCTAGAAACTCACCGGGATCCTGTTTCGTTCTCCGTAATTGTTATTCATGTTTCATGCTCGGCTAACTGTACATTAATTACATGTATCAATACTTGTCCTAATTATATTATTTGGGTTTAAGCCAAAATGGCTAAGTCTGGTCTATTCCAATGGAGGGTTTAACCCATTAGAATACATTGTACTTAAACACTCATCATATCCAGTTACCATTGTATTTGAATTGGCTCATTTGATTACAATTGTGTTAGAGTGTTTATGTATATTCGAGTCATCATTGTATTCGAGTGACATAATGTATTTGAACATGATATTGTATCTGAACCCTACGGTGTATTCTTACACGCATATTGTATTCGAAAATGTATGTATTCGAATCACCTAGTGTATTCGATTGTGTACATAGTACTCGAACCATATATTGTATTCGAGTTTGCATATTGTATGTGAGCTCATGCTTGTAATCGAATATACACTTTGTAATCGAATTTACCATTGCATGTGAATACAACCATTGTATGTGAGTTTAACATGTAATCGAGTCTGTGTATTGTATTCGAGTTATAAGCATGTATTCGATCTTATGCATGTGCGCGAGTTTAATAATGTATTTGAATGACCCATTGTATGCGAGTCCATATGTTGTATTCTAATGACCATAAGTATTCGAGTCCTTAATTGCACTCGAGTTTATACTTTTTAATCGAATCCGTTGATGTATTCTAATGTATGTATTGTATTCGAATTCGTCCCTTGTATTCGATAATATGAGCTGTATGCGAATGTATCCCATGTATTCAAACGATCTGTAGCAGTTTGGTCCTTTTATTACCATTATCAATACATCTCATGACCTTAACACCCTTTTATGGTTTGGTATTAACCCATAAATGTTCCCATTTCCATTTTCGGACAAGACTTAACCCGTTTATCCATAAAGCTTGGACCTTTTTGGCTTTAAAATGTTCTTAGGTTAGATCTATGGTTTATTTATGCAAGCCGTATATGTCCATGAGTTCGTGAAGTCCATTTTAAACATCAAGTTTGCATTTTTATGATGAATCTATACCCGATCTACTCTAGGGTTAAGTTTTAGGGTAAATCGTTCATAAAAACGTAACCTTTAAGGATAAAGAACATACCTTTATGCGTTTTGGGCTACGGTTAGCTTTGATATTCAACAAGGATCATCTATCTTGCTTGTATACCCAAGATCTATCAATATCTATCTCGGTTTTGGTCTTGGATCTTCTCTTCTACTTGCGGCCGTGAATAGGGGTGGTTGTGTGTGTTTTGAGTGTGTAGGGAGGCTAGGAGATGAGAATGAGGGATTTAGAGTTTTAGGGAGGTTTAAGGGAGTATTAATACTCTCTTAAGCCCATGGACCTTAGGCCAATCCCATCCCTTATTCCATCTTTCCTCAACCAAGTCCATACTCCTTATTATATTTCATCCTAATTAAATATTAACACAGAATAAACAAATATAATTTCTTTATTTATTGATATAAAAAGTAGGATGTTACAGTTACCTTTCTTACATACTTTCATACTTTCATTCCTTCTTTCCTACATACATTCATATATATTATAAGAGTATTTCTCCCTATAACATTCGCATATATTATTAGGGTATATTCCCTACATTCGTAGATATTATTAGGGTCTGTTCCCTTCATTCGCAGATATTATTAGGGTTTTTTCCCTTCATTCGCGGATATTATTAGGGTTTGTTCCCTACATTCGTAGATATTATTAGGGTCTGTTACCTACATTCGTACAATCATACCTCCATACTATCATTCATACGATTTCATACATATCCTGCTTTATCATTCATACATACTATATACACAATTACATATTCTAACACTTACCTTCCTCGGCGATATGTGCAATATCTGAAGATCATTCACGTACCGAAAAGCATTCATTCATAACATCTATAACTATCACGCATATCATATATGGCATACACTTACCACTTAAGGTAAGTGTATTAACTATTCACATCGAGTATGCACACAGCCCCGAAAACATAACAAGGAAATGGGGCTAGAAACTTACCTGTAAGCGATTCCTTTATGAATTTATGGTTATACCCTTCTTGAGCTGTGCACGTCTAACTGTGTATCAATTAACAAGCATCACTTAACTATTCCTAATCATATCATACTGTTAAGTCAATTCCCGTTTTAAATGTCACCTTTCATTATTAATTAATTACTATCTTTAGCTCATATATTATATAAGTCCATGTCTATCGTTTACGTACATATACGTTGTTTATCTTTTGTTTATTTCATAAAATCTTTTAAGCCCGTATAAGTCCTCCCTGGCGTATAAGTTGCTCCTAGCGCATAAGTACATCTGGCGTATAAACACATATATGGCATACATACATATACGCTACATACACATATACGCTTCATATACATATACGTTGCATATATATACACGCTACATAGACATACAAGTTACACATACACACATGCTGGTCATACTTATATGTTACATATACATACACGCTGGTCATACTTATACGTTACTCACACAAGCTGGTCATACTTATACGTTACTCATACATGTTGGTCATAAATATACATTGCACACATGCATACATACGCGCTATATACATAAACGCTGCAACTTATACGTCGTGTATACTTATACGGATAAGCACCCTTACACGCTAACATCATATGAGTCCAAACATATGCTCCCGTATAACCCGTTTCGTTCCAAACAACTTGTTTATGTTCAAGTGTACATTTTTCTCACATAATAAGGTCCGATTTACTATCCCACCGAGTTTCATACAATACCGACTTCGTTTTCCCGTCCTTTACACAAATCGAACACTTCTCGTTTTACCCAAAACGAACCAACTAACCCGTTTACTATCAAGTTTATTACTTTATCAGTAATCAAGGCCTGTTTATCATCCTACCAATTTTCATGAAAATCCATACATGAAAAGTAAACATTTTTTTAACAAAAACGTACCTCTGAGGTTTTTGATCGAAATCACTCGAATAGACCAAAACCATATCAAACGAACTCAGAATTGAGTGATTCAAACGGACACGAAATTGTCTTGCCCCGATCTACAAACCTATTTTCTCTCCCTCACCTGAAAACGCTACTACAGTGACCGGAGAAGCTGAACAATCACCAGAATCATCATTTTTGAGTTGCTATGGTTTTGCAGATAAAATCCGGACTTCCCGACCTCTGATCGAAGATTTGATTGGTGGGAATCTTCATTTATATGCCATGAACATTCAATTAAAGTTTTTGACCGATCCGACGGTTAGATATCCAGGTATTGTTGTGTTTTTATGGGTTATTTTCTCAAAAAACGGGAATTGGAGAAGTGTGTGTTTTTGAAGGTGTAGGCTACGGTGTAGAGATGTATGGAAATGAAAAGGATTAAGGTTAAAGGTGTATTTATACTCCCTTAAGCCCATGGACCTTAGGCCCTTCTTTTTAGTCCATATTTAATTCCATCTTTAAAACCTACTTAATATTCCATCTTTATTATTATATTATCTCGTTTACTAACTCAAGAAAACTTTTCCATCATAATTAAATAATACATTGAATATCATTTTAGAAATTTCGGGATGTTACATAATCAACCCTGAAGGGAATACTGTGGATCCAGCTAAGATTGAGGCAATAATGACTTGGAAGACTCCGCAGAACCCGACTGTTATACGCAGCTTCTTAGGGTTGGCAGGCTATTATAGGAGGTTCATTGAAGGCTTCTCCAAGATAGCTGCACCATTGACCGGAATGAACCAGTAGTCTATAGTATTCAATTTGGGTAAATTTCAAGAGGACGCTTTTGAGGAATTGAAGAAAAGACTCACACAAGCTCCAATCCTTGCTCTACCCGATGGTGACGAGGATTTCGTTGTTTATACTGATACCTCGCATCGTGGGTTAGGTTGCGTATTAATGCAACGAGGAAAAGTGATAGCTTATGCGTCCAGACAGTTGAAGGTTCATGAGAGTACGTACCCGACGCATGACTTAGAGCTAGCAGTAGTAGTGCATGCTCTCAAGATATGGAGACATTACATATATGGTACTAAGTGTACTATTTACACCGATCATAAGAGTTTGAAGTACTTCTTCGAGCAGAAAGATTTCAACACGAGACAGAGGAGATGGTTTGCTAAAAGACTATGACTGTGATATCAAATACTATCCTGGTAAGGCTAATGTAGTTGCTGACATGCTAAGCCGTAAGAATGAAGAAGTCATCGCATTAGTGAATTCGTATAAGTTGATCATTAACTCAGATCTCTTCGAGGATATCATCAAGGTACAGTCGGAGGTGCTTGTAAATGAAGGGTTAATGAAGAAGGAAAGAATCTTCTAAGAGAAAGACGAGCTGATGAACAACACTCATGGTGTGAAGACTAGGTTTGACCGTATGTGGATTCCATGCCATAATAAGTCAAGATACTCGATTCATCCAGGATCCACCAAGATGTATCGGGGTCTTAAGAGAGACTATTGGCGGCCGGGTATGAAGAATGATGTAGTAGATTATGTTAGTAAGTGCTTAACTTTTTTCCCTAGTCAAAGCTGAAAACCAGAAACCTTTTGGGAAGATGCAGCCTTTGGAGAACCTGAATGGAAATGGGAACACATCATGGATTTCATAACTAAGCTATTGCGTACAGCTAAACATCATGATACCATATGGGTGATAGTGGGTCGTTTGAATAAAAGTGCTCACTTTCTGGCTATACGAGAGGCTATCTCGTCAGAAACGTTAGCAAATGTGTTCATAAAAGAGGTTGTGGCTAAACATGGAGTACTATTATCAATCATGTCCGATAAAGATACTCGTTTTACTTTGAGGTTTTGGAAGAAGTTCCATGAAGTATGAGAACAATACTGAACATCAGTTCGGCGTATCATCCTCAAATAGATGGGTAGTCTGAAGGGACTATCCAAACCGTTGAGGATATGCTACGTGCTTGTGTTTTGGATTTTGAAAGAAGTTGGGATGATCATTTGCACCTTGCAGAATTCTCTTAAAACAATAGCTACCATTCGAGTATTGGTATGCCGCCGTTTGAGATGTTGTATGGTAGACGTTGTTGAACTCCTGTATGTTGGGGAGAGATTTTCCAGAAATAGATCGGAAGCTTAGAAGTTGCGCAAGAAACCACTTCAAGGTTCGATCAAATTAAAGTAAGAATGAAAGCTGCTCAAAATCGACATAAGTCATATGCCGATAAGCGGCGACGACCGATTGAGTTTAACGTTGGTGACAATGTGATGCTCAAGGTCTCGCCTTGGAAGGGAATTATTCGTTTCAGAAAGTGTGGAAAGTTAAGCCCAAGGTACATTGGACTGTTCAAGATTGTAGATCGTGTGGGCGAAGTGGCTTACAAGGTAGATTTACCCGAAGAGTTAGAAGGAATCCATTCTACCTTTCATGTTTTTCATTTGAGAAGATGTGTAGATGATGACACGTCACATGTGCCATTAGTAGACATTTAGGTTGATGAACAGTTAAACTATATCGAACAGCCTGTCCAGATCATTGACCGCAAGGAAAAACAACTCCGTCATAAAGTTATCCCTTTGGTGAAGGTGATATGGAAGCATCGTAAAGGATCGAACACTACTTGGGAAGTTCAAGAAGATATCCACAAGTTTTACCCAAATTTATTTAAGTAATAGTTAGGTTTCGGGGATGGAACCTCTTTAAGGAGGGAAGCCTTCTAACATCCTACCTTTGATAAAAATAAATAAAAGAAATTTAGTTTATTTAATAATGTGTCGTTATTCAGTTTAGATAAATGAAATATTTGATTGTGGGCTGGATATTAAAAGATGGAATTAGGGATGATGATGGGCCTTAGGTCCATGGGCTTAAGGGTATATAAACCTCTTAAACCACCCTAAAACCTAAAAGCTCTCATTCTTCTCTATTCGCCTCCATACACTCTCAAAAACACACACAAACAACTTTCCTTCATCTCGGACCAAGATCCAAAGGAAAAGACCCTAGCTTGTTGGTGTTAGAGCATCAAGAACAGCTAGACATACACCAAGATTTGATCGTGTTCGTGAAACCGATTCGTTTAAGGTATGTTTCATAACGAAAAACTTGTTCGTTTATGCTCGGCTTGTTTAGAGTTCCTAGGTCTGTATATAAATGGTAAAAACGAATCAAACGCAGCGATTCCCGTTGAAATTCGTTAACATTTGTTAGGGTGATTGATCAAACATTAAGCCGTATACTTATATCGATCAAATGGACCATTAAAACACGATGTTTGGATAATTAGGGTTTGTAGGCGCTGGGTATTCGAATCCAATAATACCAAAATTTTGTTATTTCATCGAGAATTGAAGGTTAATTGCAAATTCAGTGTCTGTTGACTGCTCTTGTTCATATCGATTTTGACTTTCATTATTGAGTCAACGAATGGATAATTCCTGATATTCATTCGTTATGAATAGCGAATGACTGATCATTCGTTAAGCAATCATAGCGAATAAGACACATTCGTGTGTCTTGTAACGAATGAACCCCTCATTCGTCTTATAGAAGTCACTGATGATGTTCGTCATTAGTTACCCATTCATTCGCCACGTTGAGGCAGCGAATCAAGCCATTCGTTATAAGGCACACTCGTGTGTTCCTGTAATGAATGAACCTTCCATTCGTCTTAAAGAAAGCACGGATGGCCTTAGTCATTCGTTATGCACTCATTCGTCTCGTGAAGACTCAGATCAAGCCATTTATTAAATGGAATCATTCGTCATAATGAATGGGATAGCGAATGGTGCTTATCCAGAATGAATTATTAATTAAGTGTTGGTGCATAATGTCAGTAGTTCAGTATCTTGTGTTTTGTCTGTGTCTGTAATCGTTTAGTTTTTTTGTAATGTTTTGAATATTGTTTATTGTATGTTCGCTAGTGTTAGGCGAACTTGGAGGGTAAGCGAAGTTATGACAACTTCGCCTAGTATGTTAGGCGAAGTTGTCGAGGTCTATTTAAACCTCCACTTCGGCTTTTAGGAAAAAAGTTCTTTCTGAACGAGTTGGATTGTGATCTTTAGCATCACGTGTTGGCTTTGGTATTATATCACGTTTATCATTCTATTCCGTGTGTTAATCTATCGATTCAACGTATTGCTTATCTTACACTCATATCGTATTACGTGGGGATTCCTCACCCTCGTGTTACGAGATACTCCTGTGTAGATCCGGATGGGAACCTTCATTTGGTATCAGAGCTTTTGCTCGTGATTGTGTGGTTCGGGATTATCACACGGGTGTTAAGATCGTTCCGTTTGACTATTCGCGGAACGAGTTTACATTGAAATATCTCGTTTTTGTGTCTTGCCCATCTTCCCCCATCAAATATACTTCTAAATCACCCTCGCGTCCCTCGCAATCAATCTAACAAAACCTGCAAAATTCAATTGTTCGTCAAGCGAAGTTGTCGTCACAAAAAGTAGGGTTTAGGCGAACATATAAGTGTTTGGCGAAGTTGATTAGCTGCGAAGTTAAGATACTAGCGAAGTTAGTAATCAAGCGAAGTTAAGGAAAATGCGAAGTTAGTGGGCTGCGAAGTTATAGATCCAACGAAGTTGCTGACTAGGCGAAATTGTATTAACTTCGCTGTTCGCTGTTCACAGAATCTTGATTCTATTTTTTTGTACCTTTTCTTTCAACTATGACTTCGATAAACATCACAGAACTTGTAAAGATGGAAGTTGAAGCCGGTTCAGCAACTAAAGCTCCGAAACTACTGAAGGGTACTGATTTCGTTGCATGGAAAGATCGTTTCGAATAGTATGTGAAGTATCAAGACGCTAAGATGTGGGTTTGCATTCAAGACGGTTACATTCTACCAACATCCTTTTTTGAAGGTCGTGAACAGATTAAAAAGTACAGTAAGATGGAAGAGGATGAAAAGAAAATGTATGAGGCAGAGAGTAAAGCGCATGCAGCTATAACAATGGCACTTCCACAAGTGATTCTCCATACTTTCAAAAAATACAAAACTGCTAGAGAACTATGGGAAGCGCTAGAAAATAGATATGAAGGTAATGTTGGGATACGTACCTCCAAGACAAAGCTGCTAAAGACTCAATTCTCCGTATTCAAGTATATGAAAAACGAATCACTTGATGATATTATCACACGATATTATCATTTGATGACCGAACTAAATAATTACTCCATTGAATACAAGGAAGAAGAGGTAGTAGAGAAACTTCTTGATTCTCTCCCACTGAAATGGGAAATGTACACTGTTCTGATGAGAGAAGATAAAGACTTTGCCAAGATTGATTTGGAAACAGTGGTCAATAAGTTATGAAATTTTGAACTTAACATGGTTCGGAAGGAGACACCAACTGATCAGGTTCAGGATCCGGGAATGTATGGTGCGAAAGTCATTCCAAGCTCAAGTTTAAAATCAGAATCCACTCCCTACTACTCAAAGGGAGAATCAAACTCAACTCAAGATGGTCATGTGATTCTCAATATGGATGGTGACGTATGTTTCGTAGCTGGAGGTAGTAATCCTTCAAAACCTCAAGCCACAACTGGAAATTTCTCATCAAATGTTCCAAGCTATAACTACTCACAGATGCCCATGAGTGTTAAATCAGCGGAACAACAGTTTGCTCTCTATGCATCCTTCATTGCATCTTATGAGAACTACATCAAAGGTAAAATAGTCAACCCTGCAACTTTGGATGAAGACTATGATCAGATCGATGCTGATGATTTGGAAGAGATGGACCTGCAGTGGCAGATGGCTATGATAGTAAGAAGGGTAAAGAGATTCATGAAGAAAATGGGTAGAAAGTTCGTTGGAGAAAGACCAGGGTTTGATAAATCAAAGGTTCGATGTTACAACTGTCAACAAAATGGTCACTTTGCTAAGGAATGTACAAATGAGAGAGTCGAACGAAGTCAGACCAGGCCTGCACAACAGAATGGGGGTGGTAGTGAAAATAAGGCTATGGTATCTCAACAGAACGGTCGATACAACTGGAATATAAAAGTTGAGGAGATGTTCGAACAGGCAAATCTGGTAAACACTGAAACTGGAGGAAGTGAGAGGGAGACGGGAGAAGATCAAGCATACATGGCAGAAGTGAACGATCAGCTCTCTGAGGTAAGTTCTGAACTTCATTGTGAACAATGTGAAAACTTGTCTGAACAATTGAAAACATTAACTGATCAGTTTGTTAGTTTGGACACACAATTTAAAACCTTAAAAGAAGATCATCACTATACTAAAACTAGAGAAAACAGTTACTCGGTAAAAATAAAATCTAGTGAAAAGGATATCAGAAGTCTTAAAGCCACTCTAGCTGAAAAAATACAAGTAATTGATCTTAGTTATGAAGTTTTAGAAGAAAAGACCAAACTAATTGCTGAAAGAGATAAACAGATAGCTGATTACCAAGTAAAAGTGGTGGAACTGAATAGAAAAATTGAACAATTTAGAAATTCTTCTAATATGTTAGATCACATAATCAGTGTTCAACGTTTCCCGGTTAACAAAGGGGGAATTGGATTCTCTGAAGTTCCACCACCATACAACAATAACTATACTTATAATCCTAGTAATCAGCAATCTGCAAATGTTGATGTTGGTCAGACAGTTCCAATCAAAATATCTACTAAAGAAACTGAAGTTAATAAGAGCGAAACGAGTAAGTCAAGTTCTAATGTTACAAGTTCTGTTCCTAGCTCTGTCTCTGTCCCTAACTCTGTCGCTGTCTCATCAAATTCGGACAAGTCATCCGAATTGGGTGAGATAAAAGAAGAGGTTGTGTTACTAAAACGTGGGGAAAAATATAAGCCTGATGAAAAGAAATCTTCCCTAAATCCGTTCGTCCCACCATATGTTAGACAAACGGGTAGTAACGCAACCTCGACATCTTCAACAACTATTGATACGAAAGTTCAAAACAGAAGTTGTTTCAGATGCAATAAAGTAGGACACCTTGTTGCTGATTGTCCTCTAAAACAGAGAAAATTTAGAGGTATGAGGCCTTCGAAAACTGAGAATAAAATGAATACTAATTATGATGCTGGTAAGAATGTGAACACACCGACTTTCAGTCATTGGACTAATCCAAGATTTCAAAGAAATCAGTCTCATTTTTTCCCAGTAAAGTACCAAACCAACAGTTATAATTCAGTTAATTCACGAAGAGTTGAATGGCCTCATAGCCAGTCCTCTAGAAGGTTTCCGTTCAGAACTTACAGAAACTATCCTCAAACTGACTTTGGGCAATCAAGGTACTAGATACCTGATAACAGGTTTACTCAACCCAAGACCAGAAGGTCTTAGGTCCCCAGATTTTAATCTATTTCTTTAATTGTGCAGGAACAGTCAAACAGCGCTGTAAACAATATGTGGGTTGTTGACAGTGGCTGTTCCCGGCACATGACTGGTGACAAGAAATTGTTACGTGACTGGAAATCTGTTCAAGGAGGAAGGGTTAGTTTTGCTGGAGAGAGTGGAGGAAGAATCAGTGGTATTGGAACTGTGACGAATGGACGAATAAAGTTAGAGAAGGTGAATTTTGTAAAAGAGTTGAAGCATAACTTGTTGAGTGTATCTCAGATTTGTGACAAAGAATACACGGTGCATTTTACTAAAAATGAGGCAATCGTTCTTTATCCTGGTTTCAAGATACCAGAGGCCTGGGTTATGATGAAAGCTCCAAGAGAAAAGAGCACGTATGTAATGGATATGAGGTCAACTGAGATGACAACAGAAGAGTCAAGTCTTCTGTCAAAGGCAACTGAGTCTGAGTCAGAGTTGTGGCATAGAAGAATGGGACATATACATCTTCACAAAATGAATTACATTGTCAAGAATGGGCTGGTACTTGGGGTTCCCTTGAAGAATTTTAACTTTGAAGATCAATGCTTGTCGTGCAAGAAAGGAAAGCAACACAAAAAGCTCATCACTCCAAGAAGGTTAACTCAATTGTCAGCACCCTAGACCTACTTCACATGGATCTCTTTGGTCCTGTGAATGTAAAGAGTCTAGGTGGAACGTCATACTGCTTGGTTGTAACCGATGATTACTCTCGATACTCTTGGGTATATTTTCTGAAGACAAAGGATGAGACAGTTCAGTTGGTAATTAACTTGATTACCAAGGTGGAAAATATTATTGGGAGGAAGGTTAAGTACATCAGGAGTGATAATGGGAAAGAATTTAAAAACTATCAGATGGAGATGTTTTGTCTACAGAAAGGGATAGAGCATCAGTACAGTGCCCCATATACTCCACAAAAAAATGGAGTAGCTGAAAGAAAGAATAGAACTCTAATCGAAGGCGCCAGGACCATGCTGGCAGATGCTAAACTTCCCGTGGTGTTCTGGGCTGAGGCTGTGGCTACAGCTTGTTACATCCTTAATCGTGTTTTAACTGTTAAAAGATTAAATAAAACCTGTTATGAACTTATGCATGGTAGAAAGCCAAACTTGAAAGGTCTTGAACCTTTTGGGTCCCCATGTTCGATATTAAAGACTAACTCTAAATTTGGTGAGAAGGCTGACGAAGGTATTTTAGTTGGCTATGTTGTTGGGACACCCAACAGAAGAGTCTTTAATCTATCGAACTGCAAGGTTGAGGTGATATATAACACTGACATTACTAGTTACAAATCACCAAGGCCCAACATGGGACCGGCAGAGGCTTTCGACTATGATAAACTATTCAAATCTTTTAATGTGCCTTACTTGGATTTTGCAGACACCGATAAGAAAATGGCCTCACAAATACTGTATGACGAGGAGGAGACCATTATGCAACGTCCACAATATGAAGAAAACCAACCAACTTCGTCAAATGCAGTCGAAACTCCTGCTGTCTCGAAGGAAGATGAATTCTATAATCCATTTCACACTCAACCTCAGTCTCACACTGATGAACTTGCCACAAATCTTGAGAATAATCAGGAAGTCAGTCCGGTCCAGTCCACCAAAATTCACAAGAATCATCCTTTGGAAAATGTGATCGGTAATCCCTCTGATGGTGTACGTACTAGAAGAAGTTTGGATGAACACACATGTGTTTATGCAAGCTTTAAAGATACAGGTATTATAAATGAATGCTTGTACACCTGCTTCATCAGCCAAATTGAACCAAAGAATTATCAAATGGCACTGAAGGATAGCTCGTGGGTTGAAGCCATGCAGGAAGAACTGGCACAGTTTGAGAAGATGGAAGTATGGCAGTTAGTTAAAAAACCGCAAGAAGTGAACGCTATCGGTACAAAATGGGTATTTAAATGTAAGAGAGATGAGAAGGGGATAATCATACGGAACAAGGCAAGATTGGTAGTAAAAGGGTTTAATCAGCAAGAAGGAATCGATTACAATGAAGTGTTTGCTCCTGTGGCAAGATTGGAGGCAATTCGTTTATTTCTGGCATTTGCTGCACACGAAGATATGAATGTATTCCAGTTAGATGTGAAAAGTGCCTTTCTTAATGGTAAAGTCGATGAGGTGGTGTATGTTGAACAACCTCCGGGTTTCCCTGACCCAGATTTCCCTGATCATGTGTACAAACTGAGTAAAGCTTTATATGGGTTACATCAGGCTCCTTGTGCCTGGTACGCAACATTGTCAGACTACTTGCTAGAAAATGGGTTCGAAAGAGGAAAGATTGATAGTACGCTGTTTGTAATGAGAAAAGGGGGAGAGTTTCTTCTCGTTCAGGTTTATGTGGACGACATCATTTTTGCTGCATCAAAAGTCACTATGTGTCCGGAATTTGAAGCGGTCATGAAGATGAGGTTTGAGATGAGCGCCATGGGCGAATTAACTTTCTTTTTGGGATTGCAGATAGATCAGAAGAAGGATGGCATGTTTATTCATCAAACGAAATATGTCCATGATGTGCTCAAACGCTTCAAGATGTATGATAGTACCCCATTTAACACTCCAATCTGCGTCAACCACAAACTGGGTGCTGATTCCGACAGTGATGAAGATGTGGATCCCACTCAATATCGAGCAATCATAGGTTCCTTAATGTATCTAACCGCATCTAGACCTAACATTATGTTTGCAGTTTGTCTTTGTGCTCGTTTTCAGGCAAGCCCGAAGGAATCTCACATGAAGGGAGTGAAGATAATCTTGCGGTATCTCAAAGGCAAGCCTAAGTGGGATTGTGGTACACGAAAGGGGGAGAACTGGATTTGGTAGCTTACACAGATTCTGACTATGGAGGTTGCAATCAGAACAGGAAGTCAACAACCGGTGGATGACAGTTTCTCGGAGGAAGATTGGTGTCGTGGCATTGCAAGAAGCAAACCTCAGTAGTCATTTCCACCTGCGAAGCAGAGTACATGGCAGCATCAAACTTCTGCTCCCAGGTTCAATGGATACAACAGCAATTGCGCGATTATGGTCTGAATTTCACTCAAACTCCTATTTGCATTGATAACACCGCTGCAATCTAAGTAACTAACAATCCCGTTAAACACAGCAAAACTAAACATATTGACATTCGTCATCATTTTATACGGGATTGTGCTGAGAAGAAATTAATTGTGCTTGAAAAGGTTGACTCTTTGGATAATTTTGCCGATCTTTTTACTAAAGCGTTTGACCGATCGCGTTTTCAAAATCTTGTTGAGCTTAATGGGATGATCAATCCCGAGTAACCTTGTTTTCCGTTTTATTTAAAAAAAACATCACTATCGCTTAAAATTATGTCGGTTGCTTAAGTTTGAAGGACACATCTTCGGATATGTTTGGTCCTTACTTCTACTAGTATATTATGAGGATAGCCATTAACCAGATGACTGAAAGTGACCGGGGCTGTTTATGATGGGTTTTTATTCTTTCGCTGAAAAATAGTCTTTCATACTTAGTTAGAAGGACACATACTTGTATGTGGTCGGTCCAGCTGATCCATTGGATCTTCAGGATAGCCGTTTACCTGAAGACTTTGACTTGATCGGGGCGATAGAATTTAAAATTTTTTTAGGGAGATGATATAATTTTTCAAGTCTATAACTTCGTAAGAAGTTTCAATATGATGTTTAAAAGAAAATTGATCCAACCTTGGAAAGTGATAGAAAAACTGATACTGTGTGCTTAACTGTGAAGTTATTAGGCCTAAAAGACTCTAGAACAGTCATTTTATGTTATGGTAGCTTTCTATGGTGCGTAAAAGTAGAAGTGATACAAACTAAATCTCCTCGATTTAATGTGGAGAATCATTCTGAGTGTGCATGTCTCCATATACATCTTTCCGAATGATAGGCAGAAAAGTGATTACCCAGTCATACACGAGCCCGTTAGTGTTCTGATTCCCGCGAAGAGAGTGTCAAGTACCTGCAATGATCCAGATTCGGGACTTGCAGTTGTCTACAATTTGAAGTTGTATTAATGTCTTTATTTGTAGTAAAAAAAACCATGTTTATTGTTAAGCCTTCTGAAGCTTATGTTGTTTCAAATATCAAGAAAGAGGCAAGAAAGAATATTTCAAGCATAAGAAAGAACGGGAAGAAGACTCTAAATATAGATGTGTGCACATTGTTTAATCAGACACTACGGGTCGAAGTCAACTTGGGGTGACTTGGGGAAAGCCAAATACGCTTTGAGAATAGATAGGAGGCATCACAATCTCTCATGTGATATCCATCTAAATTTTGAGCTTAATTGAACCTAATCCGTATCACAGAAGCGATGAAAACCATACTAAGTTTTTTACCTGCCTACAACCTGCTTCTTTATGTCATAATACCGCTGAACATGAATCTGAGTGACAGGCGCTTAATCAGTATGATTCCTATTCGGATCTTTTCTAAAACATGCAGGTTCTCGTCATGACTGAAATTTGATCACGTTTATTTAATTATCTTTACTTTGTTTTATATTTTATACCTTGGTACGTTTTAATAAACACTTGGTTACTTGTTTTGATCCCTTTTTCTTTAATTCTAGTCAACTTCACTTAAGGCGAAGTTGTTTTTAAGCGTAGTTGGATCTGGCGAAGTTGACCAGCTGTTTGACCTTAGGCGAAGTTGTCATAGGGGCGAAGTTAACCATAACTTCGCCCCTGTATTTTCAAAACTAAATAAAGGTGAAAACGGTGGTCAACTTGGTCAAATTATTTCCAAACTTATAACCCTCGGCGAACTTATACCCACGAATTAACCCTCATTATAATCTGATTTTTGTCCGAGTTAAAGGTTTGTAGGATCATTGTGACCCGCAATTCGTAACATATGGTGAAAATCAGTGTCTTGATGATCCAATTTGTGGACTTGGTTGAACGGTTCTTTAAACCCTCGTCCAAAAATTCGTTTTAACAGTGTTTTAGTAAAATCATGGTCATCTGAGTCTTTATCGAACAACCTTTATCATGTTTTCATCCTCAGATTGGCCAAACCAAGCTACAATTGGATCATCATGGTACGCCGATTAAGCAGCGAAGTTAGGGTTTAGGCGAAGTTGTTCTCAACTTCGCCATATGACTAACTTCGCCTGCTCAGGAACATATTACCTAAGTGATCTGGTTTGTTCTCAGGCGAAGTTGGGTTTGTACGCGAAGTTAACAATCAAATATATCATAACTTCGCTCCTGGTAAAAGGCGAAGTTATGATCTGTCAAGCCGGCGTTCTAACTTAAACCGTTTGTTGTGCAGATATGGCAGCTGTGGCAGGTGCTGGTGGTGCTGGTGATGACGAAGGTGGTGACAAAAACCGACAGTTCTTTCCGAGTCACAACATGTATATCACTTTAGATCCGGATGCTAGTGGTATAGACGACTATCGTGAGATCATTTCATTTTTCGTTCGCTCACGTATTTTTCACGCCATCACGACTACTCTTCCCATTTCGCTACCAAATATCGAAGACTTTTGGCGAACAGTTGAATATGACTGTAGAGTTGATCTTCCGGTAATGCGCGCTACACTGAACAATCAGGTAGTACAGTTCTCGGCAGATCAAATAAGGGTTGCTTTACAGTTCGGGGTTGAAACTACAAATGATCCAACAGACTTTCCGGCTACATTCAGAGATGGTGCGTTTCTGCGTATGGGTTACTCGGGTCCGTTAGGTGACACTCAACGGAGAAAGGGATTTTTATTAGATCAGTGGCGGTTTCTGATGCACGTGATGATAGTGTGCATGTCTGGTCGTAAAGCTGGTACAGACGGTATGGGGGCAACGATGCAATCTGCAATGACTGCCCTGACTTACAACAAGCCCTACAGCTTTAGTCAGATGGTGTTTTATGAGATTAATCGTCAGAGACGCGCTATCGCTAGGGAAAGATTTTTGATGTATCCGAGATTCCTACAGATGATTCTGAATCACGTAGCTCCTACTCTGCCTCAACGACGTCCTATCCGTTATGTTGAAAGTGTGAGTAAGAGAATTTTTGCGCAATGTAGGTCATCAAGTTCTCGTAGCAAACCAGAACTTCGTCCGCGGCACACTGCATTGTTTGGTTATTTGGTGAATCCTGCTTATGTTGCTCCTCCAGGAGATGAATTGCTTGATCCGGCACCGCAACAGGTTGATGTTCGTCAACCACCACCTGTGGTACAGCAAGCACCGCCTGCTGATCCTGTTGTCGATCCGGAGCAACAGGTTGATCTTGAAGTTGCCTTTGGAGGGCAAGGTACCGGGTTAATCCAGCTGCTGAAATTCAAGCCTCTGTAGCTGAGGTGTCTGGGGTAAATGTGTCCATGGTCGCTACATCGGTGGCGGATTCAGAGAGAACCGATTCTGACTCCTCCACTGATGATATCGTAGAAGCACAACAGATACTTGCAAGACAAGAAAGAATACATGGCAAAAGAAAGAAAGATTCAGATGACAGCGAATCCGATTATGAGGAGGATTTGTATCGTTTGGTATGAAGGTCAAAGAAGTCACGGGCTGGTGAAAGTTCAAGAGTTGGTGAAAGTTCGAGGGTTGTTCGTTTTTCTCCACCCTCGTTATCCGGTATGACTATGGTTCATGCTTCTATGACTGTCACAGCGCCGATAACCTCAAGTGTTCCCTTGGTGACCACGTCGTCATCTTTTGGTACTCCTCCAACCTCGTTTCAGTTTACCGCTCCAAAGATTGTCTCTTTACCACCTCCGTCTCTTACTCCATCGAAGGTTGTTGCACGGTTTGTTGAGTCAACGGTGGTTGCTACTGCGGGGGTGTCTGTTTCGATACCACCCACGGTCACTATTCAGTCAACATCGGATATACCAGCTAGTTTGGGAATTCCTCCACCGTATGCACAGGATATTTCTCACAGGCTTTTTGATTTTGATGCTACATTGTCTGATTCTGAGAGGATAGCGGCTCTTGAACGGGTAGTTGCTGAACAGTCAAGAATCAATCTGATCCAGACTCAAGCTATCCAGGGACTTGTGGCCGAAAATCAGATCCAGTCGTCCCTCCTTATTGAACACGGTAAACTATTTGATGCTCTAAAACAGTTCTTAGCATCTCAGGGGGAGACGAGCTGCAAGGGTGATGAGTTGATAACCAAAAAGAGGCAAGACAGAGAAGATGATCCCAATGCATCGGAAGGTGCAGGTGGTGAGTTGCCAAGAACTAAACAAACTCTTGGGACTTCCACATCTTAGGGGGAGTCTGCTGGTCAGTCAGGCGGTACGGGTGGAGAGAATGTGGTAGTTGTAGATGATGAGGAAGCGTTGGGTAATGATGATGAGTTAGGAGATGATGTGTTAACAATTGATGAGATTGAAAAGATAGGGAATCAAATTGAGATTGATAGTGAGTTAGAAGAAGGGGAGATTGTGGATGATAGTGTAGAACATGATATTCCAGATGTTGACAAGGTGAACGTGAGCCAAGATGCAAATATGTCAGATGAGTCCGAGTGGGAAGAACAGCCGAGATGGAAAGAAGGCTGTGCTCAGTGTTTCTTCAAGAAAAATAGGCCTGCAGTTCCAACAATGTTTAAGAAGAGTTACAACATCAAGGGGTACGCCGAGTCCAAGAAAGGTATCATCTGCTGGCTGTATGATGAACAGTTGAAGTTGTTTGTGATTAGGCGTTATGATGGAATTCAGTACTTTAAGAAGGCTTTGAGATCGCTCAACACCTTGCCTGAGTGTGAGGTGAAAGATTTGGCTCGTTTGAGATTGATTAATAGGAGTGATGATGACATTGCAAGAATAATTGGAAAGATAGTATGGAAGGAAGCTATTAAGGAGAAAAAGTTTGAACTTCTAAAGCCTCAGAAAGGAAGGTTGGTTGAAGATAAGGAACGGGTAATGAGGGCTGATGGTAAGCCTTGGTTGGTAATGAAGTATAAGCCGATTCGGTGTTTAAAAGAGGTGCCGATGAAGATGATGCCCAAAGACGTGTTAAAGAATCTCAAGTGGTGGTACGTTGATTGTCAGACAGCTGAAGCTGTTATGGAGGATGAGGACGAACAGGAGATTCTGAGAGTGTATGATCCCATGCACTTTGTTAATTTGTCTCAAGCTGATTTGCAGGTACTGAACGATAATAAAATATTCTACATTCCTGCGTGGAAGGATGAAGCCAAGAAGTACCAGAGGGTGGTCTCTGTCTGTGTAAGGCAGTGCGTCCATGCTTGAAGACGGGTGGCACGAGATTTGTGGATTACAAGACACGAGAAAGAAGATAGAGATAAGAAGCTACTGCCAAGGGGGAGTCTGTTGGTGCATAATGTCAGTAGTTTAGTATCTTGTGTTTTGTCTGTGTCTGTAATCGTTTAGTTTGTTTGTAATGTTTTGAATATTGTTTATTGTATGTTCGCTAGTGTTAGGCGAACTTGGAGGATAAGCGAAGTTATGACAACTTCGCCTAGTATGTTAGGCGAAGTTGTCGAGGTCTATTTAAACCTCCACTTCGGCTTTTAGGAAAAAGTTCTTTCTGAACGAGTTGGATTGTGATCTTTAGCATCACGTGTTGGCTTTGGTATTATATCACGTTTATCATTCTATTCCGTGTGTTAATATATCGATTCAACGTATTGCTTATCTTACACTCGTATCGTATTACGTGGGGATTCCGCACCCTCGTGTTACGAGATACTCCTGTGTAGATCCGGCTGGGAACCTACATTAAGTATTTAATAAAAAAAATTCTTAAGTATTTAATAACAAAAATTTAGCGTTTTCTTATCCATCTCGACCCCAGCCAAGGGCTCTGCCCCTTGGACCTTGCTAAGGGCTGCTGCCCCTAGACCCCACTTCCAGGGGTGCTGCCCCTAGACCCCCGCTCGTTGAGGGTTATATTAAACTAGAAATTCGATATGCGTAGTGATAGTTAATTGATACGTGTAATTGTTATGCAGTTAGCCGTGCCCAGTTAATGAAGGGAGTTACCATTAACTCTGAGAAGAACCGAGTTTAGGTGAGTTTCTAGCCCCATTTTCTTGTTATGATTTCGAGGCTGTGTGCATACTCAATGTGAATATTTAATATACTTACCTTAAGTGGTAAGTGTATGATATGTGAAGGTGTATGTTATGTGAATGTGCATGATATGTGAATGTGTATGAATAATATATATAAGAGGTTAAGAATATGTATGAAAGTATATAATGAAATGTCTATGTAAAGAAACGTATGTATGGTTGCATGGAAAAAAGGGACCAGACCCTAATAATATCTGAGATATGAGGGACCATACCCTAATAATATCTGAGACAGGAGGGACCAGAACCTAATAATATCTGAGATAGAAAATAAAGGGACCAGGCCCTACTAATATCTGAGATGATAAAGATATTTATGCATGTAGCATGATAGTGTGATGGTATGAAAGAATGTATGAATGTACGAAATAAAGGTAACATGTAAAGTATAAAATATGTATCTTCGGATGCGTATATGAAAGTAGTGTACGAATGTATGTTGTCTGATTAACTAGAACTCACTCAGCGTAGCTGAATTTTAGTATGCACGCAGGTGAGTAGGATGAGACAGCTGGCTTGAGGAGGGACACATGGCAGATGAATAAAGAAGTTGGCATCTGAAAACTTAGTTAATAATATTTGAACTTAAAGACAAGTTTTATATTGTTTTAAATTAAGACTCATGTAATGAATGGTTGACATTATCTATTCCACGAAAATTTTTAATTAACTATGATATTTAGAACTATGTTTATGAGTAAATTCAACGCCAAAGTAGGGCACCGGGATCGGGGCCTTACACATGTTATATGTCCATGTGCTTATTAATTATTGTTTGGTGGCCTCATCCTTATCCGCATTAGTATGATTATTGATGCATGTGTGTGGGTATATGAAAAAGTGTTAAGTTTTTCAAGGGTTTTGTTCACACAATGTCTAGTTAAAAATTTATAAAAATGATTATTATCTTAATTAAACCATACACAAATAGGCAAGTATATAAATTGTATATGTAGTAAAGTGTAGGTAAGAACCAAGTATCGATCCACGGAAACACTTGTTTTAATTTTTACTAATAAATCGTGGTAATTATTTTAACCGGATATGAATGTCATATTGGTTTTGGTTTGACAAGTAAGTTTTTTAAAAGGAAACTAGAAGACAATATTTTTTGTTTTTATATTTTAGATAGAAGATCAAAGATAAAAGTGTATCATCTTGGTTCAAACTCTTCTTAATTTTGGTTTAACAATGAATTAGTAAGCATGTGCTACGAGCTTGCTATGGTGATTAAATGTGGAAATAACACCTTATTCCTAACTCATGTTATCCCATGATAATTAAATAATGATATTTGCATAACTTCATGATCTCCACTAAAACATCATTTTATGTAAGAAAGTGGTTTATGATAAATATTTATAAAATAATCACATTAAAGATGAGACAATCCCTTAAATTACTAAGTGAATTGTCCATGATACTTTACTAAAAATAATCTTTGTATTATACATAAAATATCAATTGAGATTAGTTTAGTTGTACATAATTAACCTTGAATTACCAAGTATTAACCCACACGGTTCTTGAGCAATTATAGAACTCTTGTAATAACTATGTCACACCGCAACCTACGACGGAACATGCCGGGGCGCTTTAATATTGTATCATAGCTCAGAAGATACTAAGTAAAATACACGTGTCAATATCTAAATAATTCATTCATATATCAAGTTTCAAAATCACAAACATTGTTCTCAATTTAAATAACATTACAAAGGAAATAAAAATCCATTTTTATTTGACAAGCAACCTAAAGTCCAAAACTACTTTTTAACTTCCTTCTTTATCCCAAAAAGCTATTTGTGTCAAGCGTGAAAATATATATTTTTGTAAACATAAAGTTGAGCAAGTAATCACAGTTTTGTGTATATATAATATTTAAAACACAATTCCATGAGGTAAATACGAATCACTACAACTAGCTTAACAATAATAATTAAAAGGGCTATTTCTCTCGTCCTAAACGGGTCGAGTTACTCCGGCAACGTATGATCATACTAATAAGGATGAGGATGAGATACCAACCACCACAACAAAAATAAAAATGTATTCACATTCTCATGTATCAACTAATCGAGCAATTTCAATTTACGCATATATTGGAATTATAGTGAATATCTATAGTAAATGTAACTTGTGAACACATAACGCCCCCAAAATATAAAACAGTAAAAAGGGCGATGTGAATTAATTACCTTAGCAAGTGGATTAACGTGGATGAGATGAAAATTAGAAAACGGTTAAGCTCTTCGAGATTTGCTGACAAGGATTCCTAGTTGTTAAATATAATATTAATTATTACTAACGAAACAATAGCGATATTTTATGACAGATTTGGAATTCGATTGTACTTAAGAGTCATCATAATTATTATTATTATTATTAAGGTTGTTGTTATTTTCATTATTATTATTACTGTTAGTACTATTATTATTAGTATAAATTTGTATTTATATTTTTAAATAATACGTTAATTATTGATAAATAAATACATATTATATATTTAAAGGGAAAGTTAAATGGAAAAAAAATTATTTTGATCTTTTAAGATAGTTCGGTTTGTTAAGTAAATGGTAAAAACATTAATATCATAATTGTTATGTGTATATTTATATCTATATATGTATCCAAATATATATATATATATATTAATTAAGAACTAAAGGTTCAAAACAAGAAAAACAATAACCCGAGTTTCAGTTCATCAAAATAATGTTTATTTAATGTTGTGTGTGTGTGTGTATATATATATAATTTGATTAAAAATAAATTAAAATAAAATAAAACTAAAAACGGGGCTGGAAGACTCAAACCCACGCCACAGGCCGGTTCAGAGTGTTATAAGCATCTACGAATGCCACTAGGGCAGGTGTATCACCTGTGAAAAAGATGGAAACAAATATCTATAAATAGATCCTGATCATGTTCTTCCCCAAATACAAACCCTAGGATCCAATTTGGTTTAATTACTCAATTTTGTTTAAAATTCATTTAGGGCTATTAATTATTGGTTATAAACGAACTAAAAGCATATTAAAGTTACCTGTAACAATTGCAAATTGAGGATAAACGACCAATTTAGGGTTACGGCCTCAACCGAAATTAGGAACTGAACTTAACAGATTTGTATGTGGCAATTGACTTAGGCTTTAGTGTCGTGGTGATGAGAGGATTGTATGGCAGGGTTTAATTGAATTATACTCGTGTATTTATAGTGTTTTATTGACGAATTAGGTTGCGGTTAGTATTTTGGCAAATTAGTTGTCAATAGTTAATAGATTCTACAATAAAAATGTTGGTGGGATGCCTTTTTGTTAATAAAAGATTTGGTGAGATCAATTTTGTTGATTATGTCATCAATTACGGATCAAGAAACTGGGGGGGGGGGGGAGGTGGGTCGGCTGACGGGGAGAGGGGAGGAAGAAGAAGATTATTTTGTTTATTTTTCAACTTGGTCCTTTGTCTTTGGTTGTGGGTTCAAAAGTGGTTAAATTGTTAATTTAGGGTTGATTTTGCACATTATTCATGTTTTTAGCAATAAATAAATAAATAAAATACATAATCATACTAAACGGATGCGAGATTTATTGATTAATAATATGAATACGATCCTGGGTCGAGTAACGGTTACAAAAACAAGAAACGAAAAACCTAAATGCTGCAAACTACCTAATAGTTGTTAAAATAGGTTATGTTGCACACTCACTTAACGAGTAATTAACCGATTTTGGTCGATAAATATCAACAATATGTTTTCACAAACGTTGTTGATGATTCCCATTTAAAATAATTAATCACTAGTAATATTCCACTTAGTCCATGTCAATATTAGGATTCACGTTATTTCCCTGACTAATCCATTTAAAATAATTAATCACTAGTAATATTCCTTATTTTGTGCAAATGACTATCTCAGTTTCAAAAAACTTGCATGTTTAGTACTTTTTTTCTAACCCCGTCTGTTTTTTCCGTTAAATCAGGGATAATTTGGTAACTTCGTTATTTTCATAGTTTTTTTCTTCTATTTTAAACGCTTATATCTTGTAAACCCTAAATTCACAAATAATAACATCAAAATCCAAATCCTAAATCCCCAAACCCTTTCTCTATATCATGATTGGGTTTGAATTTTTACGATATTTGGGGATTTAGGATTTGAATTTTGATGTTATGATTTGGGGATTTAGGGTTTACAAGATATAAAAGTTTAAAAGAAAAGAAAATAACGAAGTTACCAAATAATTTCTGACTTAACTGAAAAAATAGACGGGGTTAGAAAAAAGTACTAAAAATGCAAATTTTTTGAAACTGAGGTAGCCATTTGCACAAAATAATGAATAGGTACTAAAGTTTCATAGTTGACCAAACCACATGTACTAAAATAGCACTTAACTCCAATAATAAACATAATGTTAGACATCAAAGTAATAGATACAAACATGGTCAAATTGAAACATTCTAACTTTCCAAGTGCTTAATCTCCTTAATACAAAGGTTGGACGGATGAGATAATTCATTTATTAATGGTGGTGAAAAGAGGTGGTTGAAGTAGAGTAAATGAGGTTGGAAGGTGTATTGAATGAAAGAGATGAGCATTCAATTTATGAGCATTAATAATAATAATAATAATATTAATAGAGTGTGGGCTTGGAAAATAAAATATGAAATAATGGATGGTGATGGGCCTTAGGTTCATGGGCTTATGGGTGTTTAAGCACCCTTAAACGTCCCTAAAACCCTAAACTCTCATTTCCAAATTTACCTCCACACACTCAAAAACAAACACAAACACTCTCCTTCAAACCTGGATCTATTCCGAGCTAAAGGAGGGCAGATTTCGTGATTCAAGCATCACCCAAACAACAAGTAACACGTACATATCTACGTCTAGACTGGAACACAAACCGAAAATGTATGTTCTTGATATAAAGGTTAGGTTTTAGGTGTTGGTTTGTCTTAAGATTTGGTACTAAGGAAAATCGGACTTTACCGTGTAAGAAAAATATAAACTTTGTAATAAACAAGTTGTTTGGGATGAGTCGGGACAAACTAGTAACGTTTAGACTGAGTTAGAGTAAGAAAATGAAGTTGTTATGGCCCAGAACTCGTTTCATCAGTAAAACGGGCATAACGGGATGTAAGAAAGTGATTAGAACGAATAGGCATGAAAAACCATATTCGAATCGAGTTCCCGAGAAACTTGATTCGTTTGGAGGAAAAACGAATCGAATCAAAATGAAATGAATCGAATTGAATTTTAAACGAATCAAATTGAACTAAAACTCGATTCGATTAGCATGAAAACTCGATTCGATAGAATGAGACTCGACTCAAATGAAACTCAATTCGTTTAAACTTAAGTTTTCTGAGGAATTTTTGGTAAAGGCTTACTCATGTAACTAAAATTTTTCCAAGCTGGCCTGGCATCTTGACTCCAACCAAGGGCTCTGCCCCTTAGACCCTACTAGAGGCTACCGCCCCTATAACCCCGCTGCCAGGGGCGCTGCCCCTGGACCCTGTTCGTTAGGGGTTTCACCTACTTAGAATATCATCTGATTATGAGTAGTTAATTGATACTTATAATTGTTACGCCGTTAGTCGTGCCGAGCTAAGGAGGGGTGCTACATTTAAATCTGAGAGAAACGTGATCCAGGTGAGTTTTTATTCTTTTTTCTTGTTATGTTTTTTCATGGTTGTGTGCGTACTTCTATGTGGTTAGTTAATACACTTACCTTAAGTGGTAAGTGTATGCTATATGAATGTTTAATGAATGATATTGAAATAATAAATGAAGAATTAGAAGTATACAAGTAAACGTATATGAGCATGTGTATATCTATTATATAGCTGTATGGTCATCCGATGCATAAGAGAACCAGACCTTAATAATATCCGAGGCAGATGTATAGTTGTGTGATTATCCGATGCATAAGGAAACCAGACCCTAATAAAATCCAAGGCAGAAGGAGACCGGACCCTAATAATATCCGAGGCAGGAGGGAATCGGGCTCGAATAACACTCGAGGAAGTAGGACGAAATGCTCTTTAAAACGTAGAAATGATGTGTGTATGAATGAAAGGTAAGTTAAGTATAAAATATGTGTCTTCGGGTACATATATATGTAAATGTAATGTATGTTGTCTGATTAACTAGAACACACTCAGCGTAGCTGACTTTTAGTACGCACACAGGTAAATAGGCTAAGGCAGCTAGCTTGAGGGAGACACATAGAATTGGACTGAAGAGACTGGCATCTTGAGAAGAAGGTTATGATGTTTTAATATGACTTTTTATATTATGTTTTAAGACAAGAGTTTTATTGTTATGAATATATTTGAATGATTATGTAATATAAAGTTGAAGTTTAATGTTTTCGCGAAAGTTTTAATTCACTATGATTTTTAAAGATGTGTTTATGAGTAAATCCAACGCCAAAGTAGGGAATCGGGTACGAAGTCTTACATGGCCAATGTGACTTTTTTTGTCCAGTTTCATCAATTGCTCATCATTAGGTTGTACAGCAAGGTTTAACATGGCCGTGCTTAGCTGGGCACGGCCTTGGTGAGTTCACAACAGTCCAACTTTTGTCATTTTCTTTTGTACTGAAAACATGTGCGTTTTTGGGAAGGCATGGCCATGTTTTTCTTCAGAAGCTTCTATTTTGTCTTCTCCTCTTATTCTTGATAACATGGGTGTGTTTAGGTTATCATTTTTCATGTTTTGGCTTCCAAATTTGTGTCTTTACTTCGTATGCTTCTAGGCATGGCCATGTCTTATTTCAACGTGGGGTGTGTTGAGTGTGTTTTCACTCTTCGTTTTCTTCATATCTCAATTCGTTTTATTCCTTAGGGCTATATTTACCTACAGAAAAAAATTATCAACATTAGTGGTTATTTATTATAATATATTTGCCGATATTACGCATATTTGGAGATATTTTAATGCTGAAAAGATGTATAAATTTTTATACAACAATTATACACTGTCCTAGTGTAACACCCTGTAACCGCAGCGGAAACGTAAACGGGGTGCGACAGACACCTCTGATATCAACCACATTGTTTATAAAGAAAACTGAATACATTAATATACTTCAAATTACATTATCTCGTATTTCATTACCGTCTAGGTGATACACACAACATACAATACGATACATAATTCTATTTATTATAATGTATCCTAACATCCCGCACGCAAATCTTACACACATCAAGCACTTAGCACGTAAGCAATCACTTCATCTTAGTTGTACCTGAAAAGCATGTGAGAAAACGGGTCAACTACGAATAGTTGGTGAGTTTCACAATTTGAGTAAACCATGATAAATCCATATCAAAATATAATATTATCTGGGGACACTGTTAACCCAGTACCGTACTCATTCCGGGGGCAATGTTAACCCAGAATTACGATGTAATTATGCTGAGCCCACAAGCGAAACCTCTGTCTGGGGACACTGTTAACCCAGTACAGTACTCATTCCGGGGACAATGTTAACCCAGAAACACTTCTAGGGACATCTGGGGACACTGTTAACCTAGTACTGTACCCATTCCGTACGATTCCCGTATAATCAAATATTTATAAATACACGCAAATCCATGCGTTCAGTATGTACTTAAACATTTTATTAGTAACATGCTTTCCGCCCCGGGAAAATATTTGAAAACTATTCAGAAAAAGGGGCTCGTGAAACTCACCTTAGCACATGCAAGCAGGTAACAACTATCATTATCAGTTAACACGTCCAATCTGTAATATGATCCCTACGATCGTTACTATACACTCATTATTAATATAACTTTAACTAAGTTAACCGGTACATCTGGGGACACTGTTAACCCAGCACTGTACCCGTTCTGGGGGCAAGGTTAACCCAGAAACACTTCTCCGGACTCAGATTGTGATGTCGTTTAGAGTTCAACAGTCAAATTTTCTAATAGCTTGTTTTCCCCGTTTTGCGTGCCTAGCACGGTTACCCGTTTTTATGTTTCAAAAATGAGTTTGGTCACACACGACCCGAAAATAGTCGTTGACTGATAGTTTAAGTAAAGTTGTGAAATTTGAGCTCGGTTTAGACGCCCCGATTGGCCGCGGGACCCGTTTCCGTCTTTGGTGCACCGGAAACTGTTAAATCGGGTAAAAATACCCAAATCATCCGAATTATTTTCGGATGATTCATTTTTACTTGTTTAACTCTATTATATGAAAATAGTTCATTTTTAGGGTTTTTATACACCAGTCAGTTCGTTTAGACGAACTTTACCGGTTTACGCGTTTTAACTTTAAAAGTTTGATAATTAGCACAAATAATTATCCGTTTAGTCTCGGATCTTGAAATTTTGCACAAATCACTTTTTGACAGTGGGGAATTTTATAAAAATATTTCAAGAAATAAATTTTATTTTTAAAATTTATTTATCTATTTTTAAACACCATTTAAACACTAAATATGTCGTAAATACCAAACGACCTTATAAAAATCCCAAATTTTTCCTAGATGTCCCCTGCCATCCACATAGTCCCCTGTAATTTTTCCAGAACCAAAATTTTCTTTTACATGCCATTTTCACTAAAACCGAGCTAGAAAACCCTAGAACTCGTTTAACCGAAAAGCATACATAGACTTCTTCAACTGACCACAAATTTTGTGTGTGACTTATACATGATATAAAAAGCTTATCTGCAATTTTCCAGAATTTTTCATGATATTTAACTATTTTTCACCATTTTTGGCCAAAACCGAGCATTAAATTCACCAAATATTCATCCTTTGTCCAAAAATTACCAAAAATTCACAGAACTCTTATTTTCATGTGTAGAACATCCCTGTAAAATTTCATGACCAAACTCTAAACCATCAACAATCTGTCCCAAAACACATACACCGAACATAACCGAATATACCTTTCGTTTTCCGCCACTACAAGCTACAAACTCGTCTTTCCGCCTTATCTACCACTACATACAGAGCCTACAATCAACATACCACAATACCAAGCAAGTTACACTCACGATCAAGCCTCTTACACTATAGTTTCGGTTATTGCTTTAAAAACAAAGATTTAACCGTAAAAGTCCGTTTTTGGTCCGTTTAACTCCCTTGTATAACCCGTATACATCACTTGATCATGCAAGAATCGGTTTTCATCTTTGAAACCTCATTTTCTTGCAAACAAACTCAAGAAACGAAGATGAACACGTGAATAACTCGATCATTACCTTGTTTTTCTTGCTAGAACTCTCGGTTTTGGATCATGATCTTGAGAGAGTTGAAGATTGTTGGAGTGTTTGATGAGAAAAAAGAAAATGAAGTGGGTTTGTGGGGGTGGTGTCCGATCGGCCTCTTGGAGGGGTGGGGTGGGACCCACCTCTTCATTTCTAGCCACAAGTTTGGATTCTCGAAATCCGGATAATGTTTTGGATAATCTGGTTCAGTTCGTTTTTCGGTTAAATGTCTAATTCGGCTTAAAACGAGGCTAAAACGGTCGTTTTTCGGCTTAAAAATGAAATTTATATAAAACCGATTTAAAACTTTAAAAAAACTTAAACCATGGCATTTATTAGCTTGAAACATCATATTATTAATAATTACGCATCTTTTTCGGCTTGATCGATCGTCTCTTGCTCGGTTTGGTATTAAAGGTTTCGTTTAACGTACCGACGTACCATTAAATCGAAATTCTTTTTCTGTGCTTTAATTCACTTATCCCGAAGCATTAATGCTTCGTCACATCACTAAATATCATATATTTCGTCTATAATTGAACCCTTGATTCGTTCGGGTTTCAATAACTATCGATCGATTAATCGCATAATCAATGCGATGAATTATATATTCACGTACAATCAATACAGTGAACCATGTATTCTCGTATAATTACTATGGTAATTCATGTATCCGACATTAAATATGACGTAACTCTCGTCTACCGGTTAGGGTATCCCTGGTTTCGTCGGAATCGTTACATTCTCCCCCCGTTAAGAAATTTCGTCCTCGAAATTTTACACGCCCACTATCCCCTTTCGAGAGAAGGGTGGGGGGTTTTTCCTTCAGAATTCACCCTCGCGTTACCAGGTATAATCTGGTCCTCGCTGTGAATTCCACTTAATCTTAATCAATAAAGCTTGGTATGTCCAAACTGTTTAGTTTTCCCGTCTACTATCTCTACGGAATTAGTTATGATATCAAGCATGTCTTCTATGAGTACCTCTATTACTAGTACTTTCGTTGCCTCATCGCTTAGACACTTTTCAATCCGTATACATGGCAAAACATTATGTATAGTACTTAGCCCCTGGAGTACTTTAATCGATAAACTACATGACCAATCATGGAGATAGTCTCATGAGGTCCTGTATATTAAGGAGCTATTTTCGGTTTTGCCAAACCTCATATCACCTCTCTAAGGTGATGCCTTAAAAATACCTTGTCACCTCTTTCCAGCGACAATGGTTTTCTTTGAATGTTGGCATAAATCCTTTGCCAATCTCGCGCTGCTTTCAGCTTATCTTAAATATTATAAATCCAATTGGTTGTTTTTCGAATCAATTCAAATCTTATGGCTTGATTGGCGCCCATTTTCAATTCAACAAATTGGTGATAATTACTTCACCTATAGAAAGCTTCAAGCTCTCGATGCTTCCTTCCCCGCCTTCCAATAATGGAAGTAGGATGACTATTTCGATCTGAGATAATTGAAACTGGTACTCCACGACGAGATACCATTTCACCATCATGAATTTGGGCGAGAATTCATTGTGGTAATCGTCATGGATTGGGATGAAATGCGAGGATTGGTTAATCGATCCGCGATTACCCAATTTGCCTCATGCCTTTGATATATCTTGGGAATTTGCGTCCCGAAATCCATTGTAATTTATTCCCACTATCATTGGCGAATTTTCTGTCGTTGTGGCGTTCCCAAGGGTTTTCGGTATGCAGCCTTATCTCTTGCATAACTTAAATATTCACCAACATACGTAACCATATCTTTCTCCAAACTCGGCCATTAATAAAATCCTTTCAGATATTCGTATCATCAATAGTCTAATCCGATCCCGGATGTATGGAATATTTCGATCTATGCGCTTCGTCCATGATTAATTCACGAAGGTCATGGGGGTCGTGATCCAAACCCAATTTTTGAAGTAGAGAATTTCGTCCACGCGTTGTTCGAAATTCTTCTCATTGCCGTAAAGTCCCTACTTTTCCAATTGTTCCTCTTTCAACGCCTCACGTTGAGCGACTCGAATCAGGTCCGAAAGGTTCGACTGGACTATCATCCCCAGTACTCGCACTCGCAATGGCTTACCCCGATCTTTCCTACTCAAGGCATCGGCTACGACGTTAGCCTTACCGGGGTGATAACGGATGTCACAGTCATAATCGCTTAACAACTCGACCCATCTTCGTTGCCTCATATTCAGTTCCTTCTGATCAAACATGTGCTGCAACTTTTATGATCGGTGAAGATGGTGCACTTCGTACCGTAGAGATAATGTCTCCAGATTTCAAGTGCGAAGATAACCGCTCTCAGCTCTAAGTCGTGAGTAGTGTAATTTTTCTCGTGTACTTTTAACTGTCGGGAAGCATAGGCTATAATCTTATTATACTGCGTCAACACGCATCCTAACCCTTTACGCGATGCGTCACAACACGCGACAAAACCATCGTCTCCATCGGGGAGACTTAAAATCGGCGCTTGGCACAATTTTAATGGTTTCTATCTTATTTGGATCTTTGTGAAATCCTTATTGCTTTACAACATGACCAAGGGATTATGCCTTCTTTATTCAAAATCACATTTCGAAAACTTCGCGTATAGCTCCTCTTGCTTTAACACTTCCACAATTTTCTTAACCGTCGTTCGTGCTCTTCTTTACGTTGCAAATATATCAAAATATCATCAATGAATGCTATGACAAATTTGTCAAAATAAAGTTTATAGACTCGGTTCATGAGGTCCATGAACACTGCCGGCGCATTTGTTAGCCCGAGAGGCATAACTAAGAATTCATAATGGCCGTAACGAATCCGAAACGTTGTTGTTGCAACGTCCTCCTCTTGGATTTTTCATTTGGTGATAACTATATCTAAGATCAATTTTCTAAAATAAATCGCCCCTTGCAGTTGGTTAAACAGATCATTCACTTCGAGGAAGTGAATACCTATTCTTGATCGTCACTTTATTCAATTCTCCCTAAACAATACATATCCTAACACTTCCGTCCTTCATTTTGCAAATAACACTGGTGCACCCCATGGTGACTAACTAGGTCGTATAAAACCTTTATCCAATAATTCTTGCATTTCAGTTGGTGCAAGTCGGTAAGATGCTTTAGCAACAGGGCCAGCTTGAGGTATTAAATCGATTCTGAATTCGACCTGTCGGGTTGGAGGTAATCCAGGAAGTTCTTCTGGGAAAACTTCTGGATATTTGTGTACCACCGGGATACCTTCTATATGTTTTCTTTTAAATACTTTGGCAATCGCGTTTGTTAAATACACCACGTCTTCTTGTCGTAAATATTATAACATCTCAAAATGAGATTAGAGTGGTAACATAATACCGTACACTTTTCTCTGTATCAAATCGCTTCATCGTCCGAAGGAGATCTTCTAATCATCTTCTTTTCATATTTGATTTCAGCTTCATGTTGAGTTAGCCAATCCATGCTAACTATTACGTCAAAACTTCTTTACTTTACTGGTCGTAGGTCAATAAGGAAAGGTTAATCGTTCAGAATAATAGGACAATTCAGAACAATTTAGTTAACCATTAGGGATTTACCGTTAGCGATTCTACAGTATAGGGTTCTATAGTTTCACTAATCGGTATCTTTCCAAAGGGTAGGAGATTAACAGGAATTAACTACTATCGACGACCGTAAAAATATCACTGGTGCCTATTGATTTGAAACTACAACATACTTAATACCACCTTTGGATCATGACGTGCTTCATTCGAATTACTCCCATAAGTACGGCTCCTTGCTTGATCAGAGGTTGATGTTTGTTATGAGGTTCGTCTTCCAACGACACCTTGGTTCAACTTGGGCAATTTCTCTTGAAACGTTCTGTACTGCCGCAATCATATCAAGTACAACTGTTTGGCATAATCTGATTTCTTTGGATGGATTGTTATTGAAGTTGTTGGGTTCGGAGTGGTTGTACAAGAATGGGTTGGGGTTGCCGGTTCACGTGGCTTTAATTGGTTCCACAATTGGGGCATTACGTCCATCTTTACCACACCTGTGGTCTACTATCACTCGACATTCTTCTTCCTGCCGATAACCATATTTTCCACAATAAATATGACGTAACTCTCGTCTACCGGTTAGGCTATCCCTGGTTTCGTCGGAATCGTTACATTAACAGGGTGTTACAGACACCTCTGATATCAACCACATTGTTTATAAAGAAAACTGAATACATTAATATACTTCAAATTACATTATCTCGTATTTCATTACCGTCTAGGTGATACACACAACATACAATACGATACATAATTCTATTTATTATAATGTATCCTAACATCCCGCACGCAAATCTTACACACATCAAGAACTTAGCACGTAAGCAATCACTTCATCTTAGTTGTACCTGAAAAGCATGTGAGAAAACGGGTCAACTACGAATAGTTGGTGAGTTTCACAATTTGAGTAAACCATGATAAATCCATATCAAAATATAATATTATCTGGGGACACTGTTAACCCAGTACCGTACTCATTCCGGGGGCAATGTTAACCCAGAATTACGATGTAATTATGCTGAGCCCACAAGCGAAACCTCTGTCTGGGGACACTGTTAACCCAGTACAGTACTCATTCCGGGGACAATGTTAACCCAGAAACACTTCTAGGGACATCTGGGGACACTGTTAACCTAGTACTGTACCCATTCCGTACGATTCCCGTATAATCAAATATTTATAAATACACGCAAATCCATGCGTTCAGTATGTACTTAAACATTTTATTAGTAACATGCTTTCCGCCCCGGGAAAATATTTGAAAACTATTCAGAAAAAGGGGCTCGTGAAACTCACCTTAGCACATGCAAGCAGGTAACAACTATCATTATCAGTTAACACGTCCAGTCTGTAATATGATCCCTACGATCGTTACTATACACTCATTATTAATATAACTTTAACTAAGTTGACCGGTACATCAGGGGACACTGTTAACCCAGCACTGTACCCGTTCTAGGGGCAAGGTTAACCCAGAAACACTTCTCCGGACTCAGATTGTGATGTCGTTTAGAGTTCAACAGTCAAATTTTCTAATAGCTTGTTTTCCCCGTTTTGCGTGCCTAGCACGGTTACCCGTTTTTATGTTTCAAAAATGAGTTTGGTCACACACGACCCGAAAATAGTCGTTGACTGATAGTTTAAGTAAAGTTGTGAAATTTGAGCTCGGTTTAGACGCCCCGATTGGCCGTGGGACCCGTTTCCGTCTTTGTTGCACCGGAAACTGTTAAATCGGGTAAAAATACCCAAATCATCCGAATTATTTTCGGATGATTCATTTTTACTTGTTTAACTCTATTATATGAAAATAGTTCATTTTTAGGGTTTTTATACACCAGTCAGTTCGTTTAGACGAACTTTACCGGTTTACGCGTTTTAACTTTAAAAGTTTGATAATTAGCACAAATAATTATCCGTTTAGTCTCGGATCTTGAAATTTTGCACAAATCACTTTTTGACAGTGGGGAATTTTATAAAAATATTTCCAGAAATAAATTTTATATTTAAAATTTATTTATCTATTTTTAAACACCATTTTAACACTAAATATGTCGTAAATACCAAACGACCTTAGAAAAATCCCAAATTTTTCCTGGATGTCCCCTGCCATCCACATAGCCCCCTGTAATTTTTCCAGAACCAAAATCTTCTTTTACATGCCATTTTCACTAAAACCGAGCTAGAAAACCCTAGAACTCGTTTAACCGAAAAGCAAACTTAGACTTCTCCAACTGACCTCAAATTTTGTGTGTGACTTATACATGATATAAAAAGCTTATCTGCAATTTTCCAGAATTTTTCATGATATTTAACTATTTTTCACCATTTTTGGCCAAAACCGAGAATTAAATTCACCAAATCTTCATCCTTTGACCAGAAATTACCAAAAATTCACAGAACTCTTATTTTCATGTGTAGAACATCCCTGTAAAATTTCATGACCCAACTCTAAACCATCAACAATCTGTCCCAAAACACATACACCGAACATAACCGAATATACCTTTCGTTTTCCGCCACTACAAGCTACAAACTCGTCTTTCCGCCTTATCTACCACTACATACAGAGCCTACAATCAACATACCACAATACCAAGCAAGTTACACTCACGATCAAGCCTCTTACACTATAGTTTCGGTTATTGCTTTAAAAACAAAGATTTAACCGTAAAAATCCGTTTTTGGTCCGTTTAACTCCTTTCTTGGACCAAGATCCCTTGTATAACCCGTATACATCACTTGATCATGCAAGAATCGGTTTTCATCTTTTAAACCTCATTTTCTTGCAAACAAACTCAAGAAACGAAGATGAACACGTGAATAACTTGATCATTACCTTGTTTTTCTTGCTAGAACTCTCGGTTTTGGATCATGATCTTGAGAGAGTTGAAGATTGTTGGAGTGTTTGATGAGAAAAAAGAAAATGAAGTGGGTTTGTGGGGGTGGTGTCCGATCGGCCTCTTGGAGGGGTGGGTTGGGACCCACCTCTTCATTTCTAGCCACAAGTTTGGATTCTCGAAATCCGGATAATGTTTTGAATAATATGGTTCAGTTCGTTTTTCGGTTAAATATCTAATTCGGCTTAAAACGAGGCTAAAACGGTCGTTTTTCGGCTTAAAAATGAAATTTATATAAAACCGATTTAAAACTTTAAAAAAACTTAAACCATGGCATTTATTAGCTTGAAACATCATATTATTAATAATTACGCATCTTTTTCGGCTTGATCGATCGTCTCTTGCTCGGTTTGGTATATTAAAGGTTTCGTTTAACGTACCGACGTACCATTAAATCGAAATTCTTTTTCTGTGCTTTAATTCACTTATCCCGAAGCATTAATGCTTCGTCACATCACTAAATATCATATATTTCGTCTATAATTGAACCCTTGATTCGTTTGGGTTTCAATAACTATCGATCGATTAATCGCATAATCAATGCGATGAATTATATATTCACGTACAATCAATACAGTGAACCATGTATTCTCGTATAACTACTATGGTAATTCATGTATCCGACATTAAATATGACGTAACTCTCGTCTACCGGTTAGGGTATCCCTGGTTTCGTCGGAATCGTTACATTAACGGGGTGTTACAGACACTCTGATATCAACCACATTGTTTATAAAGAAAACTGAATACATTAATATACTTCAAATTACATTATCTCGTATTTCATTACCGTCTAGGTGATACACACAACATACAATATGATACATAATTCTATTTATTATAATGTATCCTAACATCCCCCACGCAAATCTTACACACATCAAGCACTTAGCACGTAAGCAATCACTTCATCTTAGTTGTACCTGAAAAGCAAGTGAGAAAACGGGTCAACTACGAATAGTTGGTGAGTTTCACAATTTGAGTAAACCATGATAAATCCATATCAAAATATAATATTATCTGGGGACACTGTTAACCCAGTACCGTACTCATTACGGGGGCAATGTTAACCCAGAATTACGATGTAATTATGCTGAGCCCACAAGCGAAACCTCTGTCTGGGGACACTGTAAACCCAGTACAGTACTCATTCCGGGGACAATGTTAACCTAGTACTGTACCCATTCCATACGATTCCCGTATAATCAAATATTTATAAATACACGCAAATCCATGCGTTCAGTATGTACTTAAACATTTTATTAGTAACATGCTTTCCGCCCCGGGAAAATATTTGAAAACTATTCAGAAAAAGGGGCTCGTGAAACTCACCTTAGCACATGCAAGCAGGTAACAACTATCATTATCAGTTAACACGTCCAGTCTGTAATATGATCCCTACGATCGTTACTATACACTCATTATTAATATAACTTTAACTAAGTTGACCGGTACATCAGGGGACACTGTTAACCCAGCACTGTACCCGTTCTAGGGGCAAGGTTAACCCAGAAACACTTCTCCGGACTCAGATTGTGATGTCGTTTAGAGTTCAACAGTCAAATTTTCTAATAGCTTGTTTTCCCCGTTTTGCGTGCCTAGCACGGTTACCCGTTTTTATGTTTCAAAAATGAGTTTGGTCACACACGACCCGAAAATAGTCGTTGACTGATAGTTTAAGTAAAGTTGTGAAATTTGAGCTCGGTTTAGACGCCCCGATTGGCCGCGGGACCCGTTTCCGTCTTTGGTGCACCGGAAACTGTTAAATCGGGTAAAAATACCCAAATCATCCGAATTATTTTCGGATGATTCATTTTTACTTGTTTAACTCTATTATATGAAAATAGTTCATTTTTAGGGTTTTTATACACCAGTCAGTTCGTTTAAACGAACTGAACCGGTTTACGAGTTTTAACTTTAAAAGTTTGATAATTAGCACAAATAATTATCCGTTTAGTCTCGGATCTTGAAATTTTGCACAAATCACTTTTTGACAGTGGGGAATTTTATAAAAATATTTCAAGAAATAAATTTTATATTTAAAATTTATTTATCTATTTTTAAACACCATTTAAACACTAAATATGTCGTAAATACCAAACGACCTTAGAAAAATCCCAAATTTTTCCTGGATGTCCCCTGCCATCCACATAGTCCCCTGTAATTTTTCCAGAACCAAAATCTTCTTTTACATGCCATTTTCACTAAAACCGAGCTAGAAAACCCTAGAACTCGTTTAACCGAAAAGCATACATAGACTTCTTCAACTGACCACAAATTTTGTGTGTGACTTATACATGATATAAAAAGCTTATCTGCAATTTTCCAGAATTTTTCATGATATTTAACTATTTTTCACCATTTTTGGCCAAAACCGAGCATTAAATTCACCAAATATTCATCCTTTGTCCAAAAATTACCAAAAATTCACAGAACTCTTATTTTCATGTGTAGAACATCCCTGTAAAATTTCATGACCAAACTCTAAACCATCAACAATCTGTCCCAAAACACATACACCGAACATAACCGAATATACCTTTCGTTTTCCGCCACTACAAGATACAAACTCGTCTTTCCGCCTTATCTACCACTACATACAGAGCCTACAATCAACATACCACAATACCAAGCAAGTTACACTCACGATCAAGCCTCTTACACTATAGTTTCGGTTATTGCTTTAAAAACAAAGATTTAACCGTAAAAGTCCGTTTTTGGTCCGTTTAACTCCTTTCTTGGACCAAGATCCCTTGTATAACCCGTATACATCACTTGATCATGCAAGAATCGGTTTTCATCTTTGAAACCTCATTTTCTTGCTAACAAACTCAAGAAACGAAGATGAACACGTGAATAACTCGATCATTACCTTGTTTTTCTTGCTAGAACTCTCGGTTTTGGATCATGATCTTGAGAGAGTTGAAGATTGTTGGAGTGTTTGATGAGAAAAAAGAAAATGAAGTGGGTTTGTGGGGGTGGTGTCCGATCGGCCTCTTGGAGGGGTGGGGTGGGACCCACCTCTTCATTTCTAGCCACAAGTTTGGATTCTCGAAATCCGGATAATGTTTTGGATAATCTGGTTCAGTTCGTTTTTCGGTTAAATGTCTAATTCGGCTTAAAACGAGGCTAAAACGGTCGTTTTTCGGCTTAAAAATGAAATTTAAATAAAACCGATTTAAAACTTTAAAAAAACTTAAACCATGGCATTTATTAGCTTGAAACATCATATTATTAATAATTACGCATCTTTTTCGGCTTGATCGATCGTCTCTTGCTCGGTTTGGTATTAAAGGTTTCGTTTAACGTACCGACGTACCATTAAATCGAAATTCTTTTTCTGTGCTTTAATTCCCTTATCCCGAAGCATTAATGCTTCGTAACATCACTAAATATCATATATTTCGTCTATAATTGAACCCTTGATTCGTTCGGGTTTCAATAACTATCGATCGATTAATCGCATAATCAATGCGATGAATTATATATTCACGTACAATCAATACAGTGAACCATGTATTCTCGTATAATTACTATGGTAATTCATGTATCCGACATTAAATATGACGTAACTCTCGTCTACCGGTTAGGGTATCCCTGGTTTCGTCGGAATCGTTACACCTAGTAACCTAACCTAGTGTTAGGTGAAAAGATGTAATTGTTTTATTGATTGTTGTTAATACCACATATGCATTATAATTCTCTTTTATTATTATTATTATTATTATTATTATTATTATTATTATTATAATAATAAGGATGTTTAACGAATCAGGGGTGGTTCGTTACACTAGACCATAAGTTAAGTTCCCTCCTGATTCGTTAAGGATGTTTAACGAATCAGGGGTGGTTCGTTAATTTTGTTTATTTAATGTATTGTAACAAAGTGGGAAGCTAGTTCGTTACGGAATGTGTAACGAACTAGACCCATCTTCCTATAAATAGAGGTTCATCCTCTACTTAATTTAAGTTTTGAGATTTAACATATTGAAACTTAGTCCAGATTTCTCTCAAGCTTCATCTAATTAATCCTCTTTTAATATACATACACATATCTATACAACTAATACTAATATATATATATATACACACACAACATATAATTACGAAAAGCAACAATGAACTAGATCCGTAATTGTTATTTGATCTTAGATCTAAGTTAGATCCTAGTGTTCATAAGTGGTATCAAAGCTTTCGGGGTTTTGATTGCTCTTGGATTGTGTTTCAATTCGTTAATTAAGGACTGTTTATTATAATTTTTGTATTATTTTGGTTTTGGTTTGATTTTGATAAGATTCAGTGTGAATTTGATCGGATATTGATTGAATTGGATTGGATCTGTGTTTGTTAAGGTATCGGGAAGGTGTTGTGATTTGGAATTGGAAATTGGATTGGTTTGGTATTGAAATTGGTTTGGATGGGATTTGGCCGAAACAGAGGTTTGTTTTTGGTTAAATTGGACTTGTGTTAAGGTAAATTAGATTACGAGATGATTTGATCTGGATTCGTGTTGTGTTTCCGAGTACTTTGATAGGTAAATTGGACGTTTTGGTGTAGTATTGAATTGGTATTACGGATTTGGGACTTGTTTGGGTGTTCATATTTTTTCCAGAAATCTGGAAATGTATGGTGAAGGTTTGAAGATTTTAAGATCTTCATCTGATTGTTGAAGATTCGTAATAAATTCAAGGTAATTCGTTATTGTTACTAGCTAATTCGTGACCCAGTTCGTTACTTTTTCTGATTCGTGCTCTCCAATTCGTGAGACACGTGTCCACTTCGTTAACTTTAATTCTATCAACCTTTTGCCACGTGGCAATAGTTGTCAGAGTTTGTTATAACCGTTTTAACAAACTGATTCGCTATAGTTGATTCATTATCAACTGTAGCTAATTCGTTATTCTGGTTCGCCACCTGATTCGTTAAGCTTCACTTAGTGATTCGTTACTTGATTTGTTAAGTAACCTCAGTGATTCGTTACTTTGAATTCGGATTCGTTAATCTGATTCGTTAGCTTATTTTGTCAAACTAATTCGTTAATTTTGACTTAATTCGTTGACTTAGTTCGTGTTCCACATTCGTGTGACACTGTTCCTAATTCGTTACTGAGATAACATTCAATTCGTTATAATTGATTTGTTATCTTATTTCCTTAACAAACACTGTTCACAGTTCGTTAAGATATTTTCAATTTCAATCCTTGAAGTTTGTTTGTCTTGTTATTATTCAAGATGGCTGGTATGTACGCATTAGCTTCCCAACATATGCTTATGCAACAAATGTTACAATTGGATTCGGAGATCGGATCTCATTCCAAGTGTCCTAGATTGATCAAATTTAGTGACTTTGCTAAATGGGGACCTCGTTTCCGTGCTCATTTGGGTTCTGTGCACCCTGATTGTTCTTATTGTTTGGATGAAGTGTATATTGTTCCCATGATTGGAGATGAGATAATTGGATTCACTCCTAAAGCTATCTCACATTATTCTCAAGAAGAAAAGAAAGCCTTGGAGATTGAAACAAAAGCATACTCAACACTTACAATGGCATTACCTGAAAACATATTTCACCAAGTTGGTAGCATCGAAATTTGTGCTTCTTTGTTTCAGCACATTCGTATGAGAAGTATGGGTAACACTGCTGAAAGCAAGAAAGTGATGTTAAAGTTGCAATTTAGAAATTTTAATTTGCTTATGGGGGAGACTGTTGAAGAGATGACAACACGATTTAATCACCTGATAGCTGAAATGGACAAGATAAAGTTGTAAATTTCTGAAGTTGATAAGATTGATACCATCAAGAGTGCTTTACCAAGTTCCTACTCTACTTTCTTAATGGTATTGTAGGAAAATAATTATTTCAGTAAAGAAGATTTGACTTCAACTGAATTCATGCAAAAGATTGAAGCTCGTGAATATGATCTTAAGTGTCAAAAGTCTTCAAAAGAGAATCAAGATCCAGCCTTTTATGGTGGAAGTATGCCTTTGAGTTCAACAATTTCTCTAATCACTGCATTTCTGACTCAAAATGCAAGTGACAATGCTACAACTATTTATAGTGATCCACGTGCTTGTTTCTACACTGCTGGAAGTTCTAGATCACCTGGTGCTTCTGGTTCTTCTGGAGGATTTGGAAATGCAACTCCTGCAAATCATTTCTCAACCAAATGTGAACATGAGAGAGGTTGAACAAAACTTTGCTTTCTTATCTGCCTTCATGACTTCTTATGAGAATTTGGTTAGTAGTAAAATTGCTACAAGTGATTTAAATGATGAAGATTATAACCAAATCAATCCTAATGATTTGGAACTCATGGATTTGAAATGGAATATGGCTATGATTGTCAGAAAGGTGCAAAAGTTCATGCAACGAACTGGCAAAGATCTTCCATCATTAAACAAGAAGTTGGGGTTCGAAAAATTGAAGGTTAAGAATGTGATAAACCAAAGAAGGAGTATACTGGTCCTAGAAAACAAGATCAAAGTTCAATTGGGAAAACTGGAAATGATGCTGGAAAGTCTTCTAGAACCATACCATCTTCTTCTAGATCACAAGCAATGTTGTCCAACATAGATGGAACTGATTGGTCACAAAGATTGTTGTGCAATGACAATCAAGCTAATCTGGCTATGTTTGGGTCAAATGAAACTTTTCAAGATGCAAGTGGGAGTGAGCTATCTTCTGAAAATGATACTGAGTCTGATTTTGATGACTCGTGTGAAAAGCTTCCAACTACTTTTGCATGCATGGCCAAAATCAATGAGGTTAGTTCTTCTGTTGCTTGTGTTGAATGTGATAAAAACAAGCCTAAGTTAGATTCCTTGAAAAATCACAATGACTGTTTAGTGAAAGAAATTGCTGCACTTAAGGATACTTACCGACAATCTTTAGATTCTCAGATGAGATCTAGGGAGAAAATTGTAGCCTTGTCGACAAGTAATCATGATCTCAAAGCTGAGTTATCTGTTAAAATGACAATTAACGATCAAAAATTTCAATAAATCTTGAAACATTGTTCTAAGATAACTGAGCTTGAGAATGAAGTTCTTGAGTTGAAAAACAAGTTGGGCAAGTTTAGAAATTCATCATTTTTGCTAAATGAGATAATCGAAGTATATGGTAAGCAAAAAGATTATAAAAAGGGTATAGGTTTTGTTGAAATTCCACCACCGTTTTACAATGATTATACAGCAAATCCTTTTGCTAGAAAAGAAGAAGATGTGATTATGAAAGAATTTGTTGTTTCTAACAAACCTAAACCAGTAAAATCTGAAAATGTTAAAGCCCAACCACCAACTCAAAAACCTCATGTTGAAAGCAACAAAGTATTTGTTGAGAATGTTGATAAAGTCATCATTGAGGATGTGTTTGAACTCGAAGTGATACACAAGAACCAGAACATACCAAGTTCTAATCACATTCTTTGTGAACCTCATGAATATGAGGAGGCCGTGTATGGTTCACACACAACTCAAGTGAGAAAGGAAGCACAAGTTAAGGTGAAACTTATGAAGGCTAAGAAACTAGAAAAGCCTAAAATTTCTGATGAGGATTTGATGCGCTTTATCAATCCTAATGTTTCCAAGCCATCAACTTGTCGTGTATTTAAGTTAAAGGGTATGGATACCATGCTCACTGAGAAAGATAATCCAATTAACATTATCAAACCTGAGCTGATTGAAAGCGTCTTTCATAATGAAACTTCCAAGATACAAGATCTTGAATGTCAGTATGCTTGTGCCAAAACATCAAACACATCAGACCTATTGGTTAGAGCTAAACAAGTATTAAAAAATTCTAAGAAAGTTCAAAATCACAAAATGATCATGTTGACATGAGAAGCTGTTTCCTTTGTGGTCAACAAGGTCATGTTGTGAGAAATTATGGACAGACGAAATCACAGAATCTTCATCCATTCGTCAAGGACCAATCGAAACAGCTTCCTTTGATAAAGGATATCCTGAAACGGCCTGTGTCGTATGATGATGATACTCACGTCATGTTTTCAAACGTGGATTCACGAAAGGAAGTTCATGTGAATGAAACTTATGGTCAAGTTAAACCAAAGTTTGTTCCAACTGAGCCAATATGCAAAAACGTGAACTCAAATTCCGTTCAAGCAGCCTATATGAGACGAAAGTCTAAAAGGCCTGTAACTTATTCTCAAGTTGCTGAACAAAAATTGAATTCGGCTAAATTTACTTCTTCTCATGAAAATCAAAAGGTGCCCAAGACTGAGGCCTGGGCTGCCTTTTTGAACTAATCACTTTTACATTGTGTGCAGGGTACATCCAAGACCGTGTCTGGTGAAAACTGGATAATGGATAGTGGATGTTCTCGTCATATTACTGGAAATATCGACCTCTTAACAAATGTAAGAAATATTCAAGGGGGTTATGTGGCGTTTGCTGAGAATTCTTGGGGTATGATTACACAAGAAGGTGATGTTTCTAATGGGCATATTACGTTTGAGAAAGTCAATTACTATGACAAGGTAGACCATAACTTATTAAGTGTGTCGCAAATCTGTGACAAGAAGTTCACTACAATATTTACCGATAAAGAATGTCTGATTCTGAAACCGGGATACGTTGTTCCCGAGGACATGGTTATCATGCGATCACCTTAATCGAATGATATTTATGTCTTAAATATGAGCTCTAAATTATCAACATAGATCGAAACATGTTTTGTCTTAAAAGCAACTGAGAAAGACTCGATTCTATGGCATCGTAGAATGGGTCACATCCATGTTCGAAAGATGAATTATTTAATGGCGAATTACTTAGTTGAGGGTGTTTCTTTGAAGAATTTTAAGTTATCTGACCACTGTATTGCATGCAAGAGAGGCAAACAGAATAAAAAGTCACATCTGTCTAAGTTATTGAATTCCATTGATATTCCTCTTGAACGACTTCATATGGATCTTTTCGGTCCAGTAAATCATGCTAGTATCTCTGGAGATTGGTATTGTCTTGTAGTTACCGATGATTATTCAAGATACTCATGGGTCTTATTTATGAGCTCGAAAGATCAAACACCTGTTCTTGTTCAAAATTTAATCACTAAAATCGAATCACTATACAAGCAAAAAGTGAGGAGAATTCGAATTGACAATGGAACTGAATTTAAAAATACTGTATTCGATTTCTTTTGTGTACAAAAGGGAATTCATCGAGAATACAGTGCCCCATATGTACCACAACAAAACGGTGTTGCTGAACGGAAAAACAGGACTTTGATTGAAGCTGCTAGAACTATGCTTGCCGATTCTAAGCTTCATGTCCAATTCTAGAATGAGTCGGTAAATACTGCTTGTTATACGCTCAATTGGGTTCTAACTGTTAAGAGACTCAAGAAGATGAGTTATAAGCTTTTAAACAATCGAAAGTCTAACTTAAAGTGCCCGGAACCTTTCGGGTGTCCTTGTACAATGTTGAAAAAGGATGTGGCTAAGTTTGATGAAAAAGTTATCGAGGGGTATTTCTTGGGTTATGCTTCTTCAAAGAAGAGGGTATTTAATTTCACTTCCGGTTGTGTTGAGGAGTGATACCATGTGGACTATAAAAAGTATACCACTCCTCCTCAAGAGAAAGGTCCTGACTAGATGTTTAATTATGATGGCTTATTTAACTCATTTACTCCAACAACTGAGCAACTATATGAAGACCTGGTTCGTGCATACTTTGAAGATCATTTAGTAATTCCAAGGTTTTCAAGTTCTAATGACGTTGAAGCTCCAACCGTTTCTCCAAGTGATGATCCTCCAGCTTCTTTTGATAATGCTTCTACTTCTTCTGATGATAATCAAGTTGTTGATCAAGTTATTGAACTTGACAGTGATGATTCATATCATGAGCTTAGAGAACATTACACTAATTTATTCAAAAATGTTGCTGTTCCTGAGAATCCAACTCTTAGGATTCATAATTATCATCCAAAGGAAAATATCATTGGAGAATTTGATGCGGGTGTTCAAACACGTCATCAAGTTGCTTCTTCAAGTGAGAATAATGTATTGTGTGCATATGCAGATTTACATTCGTCTGGAATTGTAAATATTGCTAAATTCACTTGCTTTCTATCCCAAGTTGAGCCAACAACGACTGGTATGGCACTTCAAGATCCTTCTTGGGTAGAAGCCATGCAAGAGGAATTGCAACAATTCGCACGTTTGGGTGTTTCGGACCTTATCGACAAACCTGCTAGAGTTAAGAAGACTATTCCAACTAAGTGGGTATTTAAATGTAAAAAAGACGATCGTGGGGTGATCGTGAGAAACAAGGCACGACTAGTGGTGCAAGGTTTCCATTAGCAAGAGGGTATAGACTACACTAAGGTATATGCTCCGGTTGCAAGATTGGAAGCTATACGTATTTTTCTGGCTTATGTGGCTTACAAGAATATTAAAGTCTATCAAATGGATGTTAAAAGTGGTTTTCTCAACGGTGAATTACACAGGAAGTGTTTGTGTGTACAGCCTCCTGGCTTTGAAGATCCTGATTATCCTGACCAAGTTTATCGTTTAAACAAGGCATTATATGGTCTACATCAAGCCTCGAGAGCTTGGTATGGCACGCTTGCCGACCATCTGACTAATAACGGCTTCAAACGAGGGACTGTTCACTGCACTTTATTTTATAAAAACATTGGTGATAATCTTCTCCTTGTTCAGATTTATGTCGACAACATTATCTTTGGGTCAACAAATGACGCGTTATGTAAAGAATTCGAAAAGTCAATGCAAACCAAGTTTGAAATGAGTTCGATGGGAGAGATGAACTTCTATTAGGGTTGCAGGTTCACCAGTCCGTGAAAGGAATTTTCATTCACCAGACCAAGTACGTGAACGATGTCTTGAGCCGATTCAAGATTACTGCCGAAAAAAACCCCTTCTACTCCTCTCCCCGTGGGTCACAATTTATCACCGAATGAATTGGAGGATACTGTCGATCCTACCCTCTATCGAGCTATGATTGGTTCTTTGATGTATCTTACTGCTTCTCAACCTGACATAATGTTTGTTGTTTGTTTATGTGCTAGGTATCAAGCTAGTCCCCGAGTGACTCACCTGGTAGCGGTCAAGCGTATTCTTCAATATCTGAGGGGCAATCCAGACACCGGTTTATGTTACCCCAAGGACGATAACTTTGATCTGACCGCTTATTCTGACTCAGACTATGGAGGATGCAAGATTAACTTTAAATCGACTACAGCAGGGTGTCAATTCTTAGGAAGCCGGCTTGTTTCCTGGCAGTGTAAGAAGCAGACAACGGTCTCCACTTCAACCGCCGAAGCTGAATATGTTACAGCCTCGAGTTGTTCTTCCCAGGTTTTGTGGATACAACAACATCTTCGCAACTACGGTTTGAAGTTTCTTACTACTCCCATTTTAATTGATAACTCAGCTGCCATTAGCATTACCAAAATTCCCATGCAACACTCTAAAACGAAATATATCGAAATTCGATATCATTTCATACGGGATTGTTTTGAAAAGAAGTTGATTGACCTTGAGAAAGTACATACCGATTTTCAAAAAACCGATCTATTTACCAAAGCATTTGATAAAACGCGTCTTAATTTTCTGCTTGGTTTAAATGGATTAAAAACCCATGCTAATATCCTTAAACAATTATGATTATCTTTATGTTTGGTTTATTTTTATTTTAATTTTTATTTTGGTTTTGAATTTTAGGGGGTGAAAAATAGAAAATACAAAAATATTGTGTTTTTCGTTTATATAGATAAACCCAAAAATTTTGAAAATTTTGAAAAATCAAAAAGATTGTGTTTTTATGTCTTTATTGTTTTTCTTTAAAATTTTGAAACTCCAAAAACATTTTAAAATCTGAAAAACCATAAAGATTGTGTTTTCGGTTTGTACAGAAAAATCCAAAAAAAACCAAAAAGATTGTGAAGTTTTATTTTATTTATAAGAAAATTTAAAAAATCAAAAAGATTGTGAATATTTCGTTTTGTATTGAAAAATCCGAAAAGGACAAAAAGATTGTGTTTTATGTATGTAAAGAGAAAAACTAAAAGGATTTTTGCATACGTTCGCTGAAAAGTATGTCAATTACTCATATTTGAAGGATATATATTTGTATATGTTTGGTCTGTGATTTATTCGTAAATGTTCGGGATAGCCATTTACCTGACAATGGAAAGTAATTGGGGCGTTTGTTATGCGTTTTTACTTAATTTTCTCGCTGAAAACTATGTCGGTTATTTAAGTATGTGGAGCATGCTTGCATGTATTGGTCTTGTTATCTACTTGTAGATTGATAGGATAGCCATTAATCTATAGACTGAAAGTGACTGGGCGATTAAATTCATTTTGTTTTATGCTCCTCAAAATTTTGAGTTTTGAAGCAAAAAGAGAAAATGATAATACATTGATTGTTTGACCCCATATCCAGAAAGAAGTAAGCTTAAAAAGATGAGTGCTTAATTGTTTTGGTGCATTGATAGGTCTTAAACAAGCTGTTAGGGTAATGTATGTGATATAAACTAAAGAAATTCCAAATTGAAAGAGGTGTTAGTCTCTAGCAAAATCTCGGTGAGGATGGCAGAAATGTAATAACCTGTCATACTCAAGCCTTATAGTTGTTTGATCACCCAAAAATAAAATAAGCAAATAACAAGCGTTAAGCTTCTGGACACTGTGAGTCTTTATACGGCTTAACCATCTGGGTATTCATATGCATGAATATTTCACTCGCTTTTAGAGAAAACCAAAAGTCATTAACTTGATCACTTTTGTACTTCGTACAAATCTAAACTACTGACTTGATCAAAATCCGTTGTTAGTCATACAAATGTTCCTCCCTTGCGTGCGTCTCAATACCAGTAAGAAACGGACCCAGGGGATACAATGTATGTAAAGCCGAAAGATGGACTCGTGCATACTCACTCACAGTAAAAGAAACTTGATGCATTGCTCAAAAATTCTTTAAATTCAAATTTTGATCAACACTATAATGGTTTAAGTCAAGTTAGGGTGATATGGAAAAAATCAAATTAAGCTTGAACAGAGATTAGAGGCTGATAGTTTCTGATATTTTGAGCGTTAATTGAACCATTAAGCATATCACAAAAACGCTTGAAGGCTTGTTACAAGATTTAAGTGGACAACAACATCAATGACCGACTTAACGCCAGTCATAATATCGCTAAAATATAAAACTGTGATGGAAGGGCAAGATAGTCAATATGATTCTCTGCACAAACTCAACAAAAATTCAAAAATATGTATTGCTTTATAAAAATCATACAAAAACACAAAAACATTTTCTATTCTATGATTTTATTTTCGGATACTTTTATTGTAAATATTTTACATACTAGACTATTTATAACTTATTCGATTGCTACGGACACCAAAACCGTATATTAAATTATCAAAATACCAAAAAGATTTTACATTCTCATTTTACATATTATTTAATGTTTTTAAGTTAAGTGTTCCAAAAAGTAAAACACGTTAAGGTATTTGATCATCGGGATACGAGATCTCGTTGTTTTATTTAAGTTAGTTCAATAATTGGTTTCAATAATTAATTTAATTTATATTTAATTAATTCTTTTATTTAATTATTTAATTTAAAATTACATAAATTGATTATTTAATTTATAACGAATTAAAGTGATTCGTTAACTATGATTCATTAAAGTAACGAATTAAAACCATTTATAACGAATTGAATTCCAATTCGTTAATATTAACTCGCTTCCGCCACTCTATAACGAACGGCTTCTAATTCGTTAAGCTTTTAACGAATCATTTGTAATTCGTTATGTCACGTGTTTATTTAAGATAACGAATCACCTGATTCGTTATTTCAAATTCAAATGAATTAGATGATTCGTTACATTGGGAAATGTGTTGTGTCAGACTATATAGGGATTTGAGAAGACGATTCGTATCATACTATTCACTTTCTTCTTCCTTTCCTTACTGTTACTCTGGCAAATTTTCCAAAACTTTCGACCATCATTAAATCACGTTTTGATCATATATTCTGAATCGTAAGGTATTGCTGGTCACAACACAATTATTTACGTCATATTTGATGGATGTTTCCTGGGTTAATTGCTCGATTTACTATCGGGTTTCATACTTTTCAAAAATTCTTAAGTTAACCAATGTATACCATGTTTTGGGACACCACATCGATAGCATTATAATCACGATATGATTCCGAGATCCGTGTGATCATTGATTTGGTCTTGTGTTGTTGATTATAGGTGTATTGATTTCCGATTTGTAGATTTGACTTTTAGTGTTCTTGGTGATTTTGACCTTGACCAGATTAGTCAAAAATTAAGCTTAATTGGCCATTCGTTATTGTTTAACGAATTCGAACTCATTCATGTCCAATTCGTTATACAACTTATATGAATCAGGCTAACGAATCTTTCTTTATAACGAATCAGACTTTCATTCGTTATTTATAATGAATTAGACTTTAATTCGTTAACTTTTATTCACGATTCGTTAGACCTAATTCGTTCACAATTTACTTGATAGCGAAGTAGCTAGTTTGTTATAACGAATCACCATTCGTTATAACGAATCAGCCTTTTTTAACGAATGACATGTTAATTTATTTTAATATTTTCAATTATTTTAATTTTCACAATTAGTTTAAGTTAAAAGTTTATATAAATAAGTTAAAGTTTATACTTTTAATTATATGGTTATTATTATTCATTTTCACTGACTCTCGACTTTGTTTATATAGAAATATGGCCGATAATATGGAACAAGATCCTCCGGTTGCTAATCAACAACAACAAGAGATGTCATTACATCCGTACGACAAAAAGCATAACATTTGTGCTTTTGTTGGTACGAACTTTGCAGATGAAGACATATTTGGTGACTTATTGACATTTATTAGATGCTCGGCTATTCATCATGCCGTAACTGCACGTCCGAAAGTCTACTTTAGTATTATCCGTCAATTTTGGAACACTGAAAAATATATTGAAGCCGACAATCACATTGTGGCTACGATCAACCAAACGCCTATCACTGTTGATCGCTGATGTTATCCGACGGGTGCTTCGATTTGGCGATACTATTGATAATCCTTGTGAATTTGATAAAGGATTGATCAGGGGTTTATTTCGTCGAGTGTTTTACGGCAGTGACCTTGAGGCTTCGATGTATAACAAGAATGAATAATGTTCCACTTACAAGTATTTATTACACGTGTTGATCCATTGCCAAGGAGGTCATAAAGGTGGCTTCGGTGAATGCCGGATTATGTTACAATCGGCATTTTTCGCGTTGATACTAAACAAGCCATTCAACTTTTCGGAGATGATTTTCTATCACCTTAAGAAACTGTGTCTTACGGTGATTCAACGTAAGAAGTTCCTGATGTATCCTCGATTTCTTCAGTTGATCATTCAAGATTTGATTCCGAATTTGGTTATCGATCAAGCTGTAGTGGATGATGTGACACCGCTTGAGCATATGTCTTCTGATACCGTACGTAGAATGAAGAATTATAGGAAAGAGACGCCAGGGACCAAACGCTTGATTGGTCATCTGGTGAATCCAGATTATATATGCCCTGACAATAATCGCTGGATCCATGATGACTCGGATATCGAGCGTGAGAAAGGAGCAGGTGGGAACGAGGGTGACGATGATGATAATGATGGTGGTAATGGAGGTAATGGTGGTGATGGTGACGCTCAAATTCAACAACAAGCTGCGGTTGATGTTGCTTTAGCTGCTGCTATAGCTACTCAACGCAAAAGGAAAAGGAAAGAATTAGCTGGTGAAGGGTCTTCTAAGCGACGTGTGACTGCTGGAGCTGGTGTAAATTTTGGAGTTCAACCTCTAAGGTCAACCACTATTCAAAGACCGGCGGTGCCGCTTACTACTAGCACCCCGGAATTAACTTTGATGACTACGCTTACGTCGGATCCTAGGCTTGGTATGATCCCTCAATCTGTCTTATCTACCTTACCAAGACCTACGACTATTTCTTTGGTGGTTTCTCCAACACCGATGATGATGCCTCCACCACAAATGGATATCTCATTTATGAGGCTTAACCGTCCATAAGGTCTAGTTCAACCTATCCCTCCTTCGTTCCATGCAATGTCTCAGGATCAGCAGACGAACATGCTTTTGAGCTTACTTCTTCTTTATGAAAATCAAATGTCTGTTGATCATCTAAATCAAGAACGTTTAATGGAGAATCAGAAGAAGTTGTTAAGTTATGTCTCGTTCTGCCAAAAGGAGACAAAGGCCCTTTGTGAGATTGTTACGTCTCAGGGGTGAAGTTAAAAGAGCAAGAGGATCTTATCTTGCAATTGACATGCAAGAATGACGCATTGAAAAAGCTCAAAAACGATGATGAAGATCCAGATGCGTCGGGTACTGGAGGAAGTGAGCCGAAACAAACTCACGGCTTGTCCTCTGGTGCTGGTACTAGTGCTGTCGGAGATTCGGGAAAGCAGATTATTATTTATCGTGATTATACGGCTTCTAAACCCATTGAGATGATCATGGCTGATACTGACGTTTTTGTTGGTGGTGCGGAGGTAGTTAGAAGCATCGTCAATGCTGATGAGATTGAGGAAGGACAGTTTGTTGAAAGGTTCCTAACACGAGAGCAGATTTCAATACTGCTTGGTCTAAACGACGATGAGTTAAACGTGTTAGAGGCTGAGGACGAAATGGAAGATGAGAACGATGAGGAGATACTAAATGATCCAACTATTGAGATCACAACATCCTTTATTTATGAAGACGAGGAGGTGGATAATGAGGACATAACTGCTGAAGAGTATCCTGATTTATTTCAACACACTAATGTTGATTAGGGTGCTCCATTATTTTATGAAGAAACTGTCAAAGCAGCCGAGGATCATCTGGAAAAAGTCTCAAAGGGCAAGAATGTTGTTGATACAAGATTTGATCCAATACATGATCCGACTGTTGCTGATATTCAAAGTTGGTTCGCTTATCGGAGCAAGAAAGCTCAAAGATCTTTGATGCTTACCGATATGTGGAAAAAGAGCAGAAAGTTGAAGCTGTCACTCGCGCTCAAGCAAATCAAGTGACATCTTTCAAGGCCTTATCTAAAGTGCGAGGTGACAATATTTCATGGCTTTATGATACCGAGTTAAACTTCTATACTGTTAAATGGGAGAAAGGCATCCAATATTATGAAAAGATTACCATGCTCTCTCATTACCGCGTTGGGATGTTCGTACCCTCGCGTGTTGACCATTCATAAACCGTGGGGGAAATCGACATGCAGATTGGTTTCATCGACATCTGATGTCCGAGGTCAACCATGGGTTCAAGTTATTCAAACCACATGTTCCAACTCGCAAGCGTATTGATGAGATTGATCAAAGGACGGGTTGAGGAAATTGGTTCTTAAGATAAAACCGCCAAAGACTATGAAGCGTGTGCCGGTGAAGACGCTAAATCAACACATGTATTTATCTTTCAACCACTGGTACTACGACAACCGAACTGGCGAGGCCGTTATTGTGTTGGGTAAAGGCTTAAATACCGAGATGATAAAGATCATTGATCCAATGTGGCTCGTGAACTTGACAGGGACCGACAATAACGTGCTATTCAGGAATAAGATATTATTTGAGCGTCGTGAAGACTATGACCGAGCAATGCAGTTTCAACGCGTTGTTCGTGTGTATCATGAACATGGTATTCACAGCTGCAGAGATTGGAAGAGCAAGCGCTTCAAGTAATTTAAAGACAAAGAGCTCAAGACGAGGGGGTGTCAGTTAGTACACAGTTTTTGCGTCTCGAGTCTTTGTAATTATTGTTTTGTACTTATCGTATATTAATGTAAAAGTTATTTATATTAATTAAGTTAGTTCGTTAGTGGAACCGTCTAGTTCGTTTAGGATCTTTAACGAACTAGACCATAAGTTAAGTTCCCTCTTGATTCGTTAAGGATGTTTAACGAATCAAGGGGTGGTTCGTTAATTTTGTTTATTTAGTGTATTGTAACGAAGTGGGAGGCTAGTTCGTTACGGAATGTGTAACGAACTAGACCCATCTTCCTATAAATAGAGGTTCATCCTCTGCTTAAGTTAAGTTTTGAGATTTAACATATTGAAAATCTGTCCAGATTTCTCTCAAGCTTCATCTAATTAATCCTCTTATAATATACATACACATATCTATACAACAAATACTAATATATATATATATACAACATATAATTACGAAGAGCAACAATGAACTAGATCCGTAATTGTTATTTGATCTTAGATTTGAGTTAGATCATAGTGTTCACACTTAGATAAATAGTGTCAACGAGCTACGAACAATCTAAGTATCTCCCCGGCATATAATCCTCCCAAGGTCAGGGTGTTACACAAGCTTAAATGTGATGCTTCGATAAGGAAGCGGTAAAAGTAATAGCATTAACAAGGGTTGTGGGGTTATGACTGATTACAGAATCTTGAATTTGCATGAGTAAACTGATTATGTGTTTTCAATTGATCGCTCGAGTGGGGTGACTAAATGGGGTGCCAAAAGACTTAGTCATGGAAACGGTTAATGTAACTCAAGTTATCACCACTTTCTTGCTTGGAGTCTGTGGAGTTCATTTTTAGAGTATTTCATTTAATGTATGTAACGAAGTGGACTCTAGTTTATCAGGGGATGTTAACGAACTAGGTCCATCTTCTATTTATAGTGAACACTGTTCACAGTTTAATATAAGTTTTTGAGTTTAAATAACGAACCCCTGTCCAATTCTCTCTCAAGCTTCATCTTCATACTAATATTATTAATACACATACATACAACTAATATATAGATATATATATACATCATATAACATATGAATCATACGTAATCATGAGCTAGATCCGTATAAGGTTAATCGTATATCAGATCTGAGATCTATGTACTGTGTTAGGATTAATCCGAGTTCAAACAAGTGGTATCAAAGCTTTCGGTGCTCAATTACGCTTGATTTGATGGTTAATTGATGTTATTTGGATTGAAAATTGATTAATTATTATTTGGTTTGGTTTTGAATCAATTTGAGACTAAATTGAGTTAATTATGGATTGATTGGACTGGATCTGAATTTGTTAAGGTATTGGTGAGTTGTGGTTGACTGAAATTGGAGTTTGGATTGTGTTTGGTTAGTTTTTGGTTGATCTAGATTTGACCTAGTACATGGGATCGTTTTTTGTTAGTTTAGATATGGATTATGGTGAATTGAGTTACGAGATTGATACGATTAGACACGTGATCAATTTACGAGTAAATTGATAGGTTGGATGTGTGATTTGGTTGAGAATTGAGGTGGTATTACAAATTTTCGTTTCTGGTTTTTTGTTTTCTTCGTTTCCAGAAATCTGGAAATCTTCTTTGAATATTTGAAGATTTGAATACATATTTGATTCGTTAAGTGTTCTACATAATTCATTAACACATTCACTTTGATTCGTTAACATATTTAGCCAATTCGTTATGAATTTTGGTTGATTCGTTAGCCAGTTCACTTCACCATCTGATTCGTGTCAACTAATTCGTGTGACACGTGTCTACCTTGGAAATTGTATTATAACAACTTTTGCCACATGGCATTCGTTGTTAGAGTTTGTTACAACCGTTGTAACAACCTGATTCGCTATAGTTGATTCGTTATCAACTGTAGCTGATTCGTCCTCCAATTCGCTAAGCCTTCTCTTAGCAATTCGTTTATCTAATTCGTTAGTTGACCATCTGATTCGTTGACCATCTGATTCGTTAACATTAATCTTAACTTCGTTAAGGTGTGGTTCGTTACAACTATTCACAGTTCGTTAACTAATTTTTAATTTTAATCCTCAAAGTTTGAAACTTTTTAAAAATGGCTAGTATGTATGCAGTAGCTTCTCAAAACATGTTGATGCAAAAAATGTTACAACTGGACACCGAGATCGGTTCACATTCAAAATGTCCATGTTTGATGTAATTTAGTGATTTTGCTAAATGGGAACCTCGTTTCCGTGCTCACCTAGGGTCAGTTCACCCTGATTGTTCATACTGTTTGGATGAGGTTTACACTGTTCCAATGATTGGGGATGAGACTATTGGTTTTACACCTAAGGCTATCTCACAATATTCGATTGAAGAGAAGAAAGCTTTAGAAATTGAGACAAAAGCCTATTCTACTCTTACTATGGCTCTACCTAAAAATATCTTTCATCAAGTAGGGGAGATTTGTGCCTCTTTATTTCAACATATCCGAATGAGAAGTATGGGCAACACCGCTGAAAGCAAAAAGGTTATGCTCAAGTTTCAATATAGAAACTTTAACCTACTGAAGGGTGAGACTGTTGAAGAGATGACAACACGATTTAATCATTTGATAGCCGAGATGGATAAGATGGGATTGGAGATATTTGAATTTGACAAGATTGATACTATTAAAAGTGCTTTGCCGAGTTCTTATTCAACTTTTCTTATGGTGTTGAAGGAGAATAATTATTTTAGTAATGAGGATTTGACTACATCTGAATTTTTGCAAAAGATCGAGGCTCGAGAATATGATCTTAAATGTCAGAAGTCTTCGAAAGATAATCAAGATCCTGCATTTAATGGTGGAAGTATGCCATTAAGTTCAACCATTTCACATATCACTGCTTTTCTCACACAAACTGCAAGTGATAATGCAACAACTATCTATAGTGATCCACGTGCTTGTTTCTACATAGCTGGAAATACCGGTTCATCTGGAGGATCTGGGAATTCATCATCATCAAATCAATTCTCATCACAAACAAATGTAAACATGAGAGAAGCTGAACAAAATTTTGCTTTCTTATCTGCTTTCATGACTTCATATGATAATTTGGTTAGCAGTAAAATTGCCACAAGTGATTTGACTGATGAAGATTATGACCAAATTGATCTGGATGATTTGGTACTGATGGACTTAAAGTGGAAGATGGCAATGATAGTTAGGAAAGTAAAAAAGTTCATGCAGAGAACAGGTAAAGATATTCCATGTTTGAACAAGAAATTGGGTTTTAATAAATTAAAGGTCAAGTGTTACAATTGTCAATAGTTTGGGCATTTTGCCAAAGAATGTGATAAGCCTAAAAAGGAATACACCGGTCCTAGAAAACAAGATCAGAACTCATTGGGTAAAAGTGGAAGTGATGCTGGAAATTCTTCTGGAGGTAAACCGTCATCTTCTGGATCTCAAGCAATTTTATCTAATGTAGATGGAGATGACTAGTCACAAAGATTGTTGTGTGGTAAAAATCAAGCAAATCTGTCAATGTTTGGTTTTTCTGAGAATTTTCAAGATGCAAGTGGGAGTGAACTGTCTTCTGATGCTGATACTGAGTCTAAGTCTGATGATTCAAGTGAAAAGCTTCCAACTACTTTCGCTTGTATGGAAAATATCAGTGATTCAACCACATCTGCTTGATTGCCAAACAAAATGAGGGTACATCCAAGACCATTTCTGGTGAAAAATGGATCATGGATAGCGGATGTTCTCGTCATATTACTGAGAATCTCGACCTCTTAACAAATATCAGAAATATTCACGGGGGTTATGTGGCGTTTGCTGGGAATTCTGGGGGTATGATTACACATGAAGGTGATGTTTCGAATGGGCATATTACTTTTGAGAAAGTTAATTACTATGATAAAGTGGACCATAATTTATTGAGTGTGTCGCAAATCTGTGACAAGCAATACACTACAGTATTTACAGATAAAGAGTGTCTGATTTTAAAACCGGGTATGTGATTCGCGAGGACATGGTTGTTATGCAATCACCTCGATCAAATGATATTTATGTCTTGAATATGAGTTCTAAAGTATCAACATCGATCGAAAAATGTTTTGTCTCGAAATCAACCGAGAAAGATTCTATTCTATGGCATCGTAGAATGGGTCACATTCATGTTCGTGAGATGAACTATCTTATGGCAAATGATCTAGTTGAAGGTGTGTCTTTGAAGAACTTTAAGTTATCCGATCACTGTGTTGCTTGCAAAAAGGGCAAACAGAAGAAAAATCACATCCATCTAAGTTATTAAATTCCATTGATACTCCTCTTGAGCGAATTCATATGGATCATTTCGGTCCAGTGAATCGTGCGAGTATTTCTAGAGATCGGTATTGCCTGGTAGTTACAGATCATTATTCACGATACTCATGGGTCTTGTTTATGAGTTCCAAAGATCAAACACCGGTTCTTGTTCAAAATTTAATCACTAAGACCGAATCACTATACAAACAGAAAGTAAGGAGAATTCGAAGTGATAATGATACTGAATTTAAAAATATTGTATTGGATTTCTTTTGTTTACAAAAGGGAATTCATCGAGAATACAGTGCTCCATATGTACCACAACAAAACGGTGTTGCTGAACGAAAGAATAGAACGTTGATTGAATCTGCTAGAACTATGCTTGCTAATTCAAAGCTTCATATCCATTTTTGGAACAAGGCGGTGAATACTGCTTGTTATACACTCAATCGAGTTTTAACTGTAAGAGACTCAAGAAGACTAGTTATGAGTTGTTGAATAACCGTAAACATAATTTAAAGTACTTGGAACCGTTTGGGTGTCCTTGTACGATGTTGAAAAAGGATGTGGGAAAGTTTGATAAAAAAGCCATTGAAGGGTATTTCTTGGGTTATGCTTCTCCTAAGAAACGAGTATTTAACTTTTGGTTGTGTTTAAGAATGGTATCATGTGGGCTATCAAAAGTACACTACTCCTTCTCAAGTGAAAGGTCCCGACTGGATGTTTGACTATGATGGCTTATTCAATTCGTTTACTCCAACAACTGATCAACCAGATGAAGACTTAGTCCGTGCTTATTTTGAGGAACAATTGGTAATTCCAAGATTTGCAAGTTCTAATGATGTTGAAGTTCCAATCGACGCTCCAACAGAAGAACCTGATAATGAGTTTCCAGTTCTATTCGACAATGCATCTACTTCATCTGATGACACTCTAGTTGTTGATCAAGTTATCGAGCTTGATAGTAATGTTTCATCTCACAACTTGGGTGAACACTACACTAATTTATTTGAAACTATTGATGTTCCTGAGAATCCCACTCTTAGGATTCATAATTATCACCCAAAAGAAAACATTATTGGAGAACTTGACGTGGGAGTTCAAACACGACATCAAGTTGCTTCATCAAGTGAGAATAATGTATTATGTGCCTATGCTGACCTACATTCGTCTGGAATTATAAATCTTGCTAAATTCACTTGCTTTCTATCCCATGTTGACCCAACGACTCCTCGTATGGCACTTCAAGATTCGTCTTGGGTAGAAGCTATGCAAGAAGAATTACAGCAATTTGCACGTTTGGGTGTTTGGGATCTTATCGACAAACCTGCTAGAGTCAAAAAGGCGATTCTGAATAAGTGGGTATATAAGTGTAAGAAAGACGATCGTGGGGTAATAGTGAGAAACAAGGCACGTTTAGTGGTACAAGGTTTTCATCAGCAATAGTGTATTGATTACACTGAAGTATACGCTCCAGTTGCAAGATTAGAGTCGATTCGAATCTTTCTGGCGTATGCTGCTTATAAGAATATCAAGGTTTATCAAATGGATGTCAAGAGTGCTTTTCTCAATGGTGAACTTCATGAGGAAGTGTTTGTTCTACAGCCTCCGGGTTTTGAAGACCCTTATTATCCTGACCGTGTTTACCGTTTAAACAAGGCATTATATGGTCTACATCAAGCCCCGAGAGCTTGGTATGGCACGCTCGCCGACCATCTGACGGATAATGGTTTCAAACGTGGGACTGTTGACTGCACTTTGTTTTATAAAAATATTGGTGATGATCTTCTCCTTATCCAGATTTATGTAGATGACATAATCTTTGGGTCAACAAACGACACGTTGTGTAAGGAATTCGAGAAGTCAATGCAAACAAAGTTCGAGATGAGTTCGATGGGAGAGATGAATTTCTTTTTGGGGTTGCAGGTTCATTAGTCTGCGAAAGGAATCCTCATTCACCAGACAAAATATGTGAACGACGTCTTGAGCCGATTCAAGATTACTGCCGTAAAAATTCCTTCTACTCCTCTCCCCGTGGATCACAATTTATCACCTGATGAATTAGAGGATACGGTCGATCCTACCCTCTATCGTGCTATGATTGGTTCTTTGATGTATCTTACTGCATCTCGATCCGACATAATGTATGTTGTTTGTTTATGTGCTAGGTACCAAGCTAGTCCCCGAGTGACTCACCTGGCAGCGGTCAAACGTATTCTTCAATATCTGAGGGGCAGTCATGACACCGGGTTATGGTACCCCAAGGACGATACTTTTGATCTTACCGCTTATTCTGACTCAGACTATGGAGGATGCAAGATCAATTTCAAGTGTACCACAGCAGGATGTCAATTCTTAGGAAGCCGGCTTGTTTCCTGGCAGTGTAAGAAGCAGACAACGGTCTCCACTTCAACTGCCGAAGCTGAGTATGTTGCAGCCTCGAGTTGCTATTCCCAAGTTTTGTGGATACAACAACATCTTCGCGACTACGGTTTGAAGTTTCTTACTACTCCCATCTTAATTGATAATTCTGCTGCTATTAGTATCACCAAAAATCCCGTACAACATTCTAATACGAAACATATCGAAATTCGATATCATTTTATACGGGATTGTTATGAAAAGAAATTAATTGACCTTGAGAAAGTACATATTGACTTTCAGAAAGCCGATCTATTTACCAAAGCCTTTGATAAAACGTGTTTTCAATTTTTGCTTGGTTTAAATGGATTAAAGACCCTCGCTGATATCCTGAAACAAGGATGATTATCTGTCTTTTTGTTAATTTTACTTTAAAATTTATTTTGATTTTAGGTTTTAGGGGGTGAAATATTAGAAAATACAAAAATATTGTGCATTTCGTTTGTATAGATAAAACCCAAAAACATTAAAAATTTTAAAACCCAAAAAGATTGTGCTTTCAGTTTGTACAGAAAAATTCGAAAATCCAAAAAGAGTGTGAAGTTTATATTGTTTGTACAGAAAAATCCGAAAAGACAAAAAGATTGCGTTTTTAGTATGTAAAGAGAAAAACCAAAAAGATTTTTGCTTACATTCGCTGAAAATTATGTCATTTGCTTCTTTTTGAAGGGCATATACTTGTCTATGTTTGGTCCTGATAATTTCTTGTGAATATTTGGGATAGCCATTTACCTGACAATAGAATGTATTTAGGGTGTTCGTTAACCTTTCTACTTTATTTTCTAGCTGAAAATTATGTCAGTTATTTAAGTTTGTGGAGCATGCTTGCATGTTTTGGTCCAGTTATCTACTCGTAGATGGACAGGATAGCCATTAATTTATGAACTTAAATTAACTGGGGCGATTAAATTTATTTATGCTCCTCAAAATTTTGAGTTTTTGAAGCAAAAAGAGAAACTGATTGTACATTGGTTATTTGACCCCAAATCCAGAAAGAAATAAGCTTAAAAGACTGAGTGCTTAATCATTGGTGCATTGATAGGTCATAAACAAGTTGTTAGAGTAAAGTAAGTGATATTAATCTAAAGAAAAGCCAAACTGAAAGAGGTGTTAGTCTCTAGCAAAAGTCTTGGTGAGGATGGCAGAAATGTAATAACCAATCATACTCAAGCCTTATAGTTGTTGATCACTCAAAAATATAATAAAGCAAATAACAAGCGTTAGGATTTTGGACACTGTGAGTCTTTATGCGGGTTAATCATCTGGGTGTTCATAAACATGAATATTTCATTCGCTTTTAGAGAAAACCCAAAGTCATTAAACTTTATCACTGTTGTACTTCGTACAATCCAAATTACAGACTTGATCAAAATCCGCTGTTAGTCATACAATTGTTCCTCCCTTGCGCGCGTCTCAATACCAATAAGAAACGGACCCCAGGGGATACAATGTATGTAAGCCGATAGATGGACTCGTGCATATTCACTCACAGTAAAGGAAACTTGATGCATTGCTCAAAAATTATAAAATTCTCAATTGGTATTAAAAAATTTGATTAACACTACAACGGTTTAAGTCAAGTTTGGGTGATTTGGCAAAAATCAAAATAAGCTTGAACCGAGATTAGAGGCTGATAATTTCTGATATTCTGTGCGCTAATTGAACCATTAATCATATCACAAAAATGCTTGAAAGCTTGTTATAAGATTTAAGTGGACAACAATATCAATGAACGACTTAACGTCAGTCATAATATCGCTGAAATATAAAACTGTGATGGAATGGCATTTTAGTCAATATGATTCTCTGCTCAAACTCAATAAAAATACAAAAAATATGTACTTATTTTGAAAATAATAGAAAAACACAACAAGATTGTCTATTTCATGGTTCGGATATTTTTCATGTAAATACATTCTTTAGATTTTACAAAATACCAAAAATATTTCTCATTTTTGTTTTACATATTATTTAAATTTTTTAAATTATGTTTCAATAACGTGAAACGAGTGAAGTTATATGATGATCGATATATGAGATCTCGATAAGTTTTTAAGTTAAGTGTTTTTAAAAGGATAAATACGTTTTTAAGGTATTTGATTTTCGAGATAAAGGTCCTCGATAATTCATTTAAATTAATTGGATAATAACTTAATTCTTTATTTAATTCTATTTATTTAATTTATTTAATTCATTTAATAACTTGATTCGTTAAATTATGGCTAACGAATTAAGCCATTTAAACGAACTACATTCTAGTTCGTTATCCTCATTCACTTCCGCATTCTGTAATGAATGGCTTTAATTCGCTAAGCATAATCTAACGAATTAGACACGAATTGTGTCTGTTTCTTCATGACACGTGTTAACGAATCAACTGATTCGTTAATCCAAATTTCAAACGAATCAGCTGATTCGTTACCTTGGGTATCGGGCTTGTCAGTATATATAGGACGGCGTGCAACGAACCGTCCTATACTGTTCACTCTTCTTCCTTACACACAAAGTTACTCTGCCAAAATTTTTCATAGTTTTCGATCTTTGATTTTCAGTATTTTAAGTATACCATTGTGTTTATAAGGTATAGATGATCACTTCTTTGTGATTTTCGTCAAAAATGACACAGCTTTGATATGCTAAGTATGAGATTTTGTTATCACGGTTTTAAGGTTTTTGAAACCCTGCATAATCGGATTAATACTCTGTTAACGTATTTTAGTTTGATATCATTATGATCGGAATGGATTTCCAAGACCCTTGGTGATCTTTAATTAGAGTTTGATTATTGATTGTCGGGTTTATTAATTGATTGTTGTTTCTGGTGTTTATGCTCTGTTAATACCTTTAATAACCTACTTATCTCATGATTTTGAACCTCAAATCGACACCATTTGCTTCACATTGTGTTTCCGAGATCGTTACGACTGCCGATTCGGTTATTCAACGATGATTATGGACTAATCGATACTGGAATCATCTGTTGACTTTCAGTGTTCTTGATTAATTTTGACTTTGACCAGGAGGGTCAAATTTTGACCATTCGTTAACCTTAGCGAATTGGAACTACTCCATGTCCAATTCGATAAGTATTGCACACGAATTAGAATAGCGAATCATTTCTTTAACGAATCAGCTGTGTATTCGTCAATTCTTAACGAACTAGGGATTAGTTCGTTATTTTTAATAGTTAATTCGCTAGTTCTTTTTCTTTACAAATTTACTTGATAGCGAATCAGTTGATTCAATAACGAATCAAACTGTGTTTTTAACGAATGACATTTCAAAATCAATTATTTAAATAATGTTTTATTTTATTAAAATTATTTTAATTTTAATTATTAATAATGTAAATAAATAATTTAAATTAATAAAATATTATAAGGGTCTAACCGCGTCGATACATCGATTACACACGAAATCTAAAATTAAATATACTGTCTCTTGATAGATATATAAATGCTTAAAGTGTATAAAACTTGTGTGATTTCTAAACCATCATATCTGATATTCGTTATTATTTATTTAGTATAATGGCTGATCAGATTGATCAAGACCCACCTGCTGTTCCACAAGAACAGCAACAACAAGAACAAGCTGAAGTACCTCTACTGCCATATGACAAGAAACACAACATATGTGCTTACGTTGATCCAAACGTGGCTAATGCAGCTCTTTTTGGGACTATGTTAACATTTTTACGTCGTTCGGTGATACACTATGCTATAACTGCTCGACCAACTGTTTATCTGAGCATTATTAGGCAGTTCTGGAATACTGCTGAGTTTGTTGACGTAGAGAATCACATTCGAGCCACAATCAACCACACTCCTATAACAGTGGATGTTGAAGTGATTCGACGTGTGCTTTGTTTTGGGGACAATGATGATAACCCGGGTGAGTTCGACAAGGAATTAATCAAGGGTTTGTTTAGACATGTATTTTATGGTGGAGATATTGAAGTTTCTATATTTAACAAGAATGGACTGTGCCCACCCTACAAGTATCTTCTACACGTATTGATTCATTGTTTGGGTGGTCGTCGAGGTGGATTTGAGGAATGTCGAATCAGTTTGAAATCGGCTTTTGTGGCTCTTGTTCTCAACAAACCGTTCCACTTCTCAGAGATGATCTTCTATCGTTTGAAAGATCAATGTCAACAAATGGTCCAAAAGAAGAAGTTCTTAATGTATCCACGATTTTTGCAGCTGATTATTCACGACTTGATACCCAACTTGGTTATTGATCAAACATTGGTGAATGATGTTCTCTCCTTAGAACATATGAAGGCCGATACTGTGCGTAGAATGACGATCTATCGCAAGGAGAGGCCGCAGGAAAAAACGTATGATTGGTCATATTATTAACCCTGATTATGTATGTCCTCCCGAGGATCGCTGGATCCATGATGACTCGGATTCTGAGCGTGAGGGAGGAGAAGGTGGGAACGATGGAGGTGATGATGGTGATGATGGTGGAGATGGTGGAAATGGTGGTGATGGTGATGCAGCTCTTCGAGAACAACAAGCTGCAGTCGAAGACGCGTTAGCTGCTACAATTGCAGCTCAAAGAGAACGTAAACGAAAGGGCAATGAGCCGGCATCTGACAGCTCAGCAAAGAGACGTGTATCAGCTGGGGCTGGAGTATCTATTGGTGTTCCACCGTCTCATACAACTATTTCTCAACGCCCGGTAGTGCCGCTTACTACTAGCACTCTGGCGCTTACTTTGACGACGACGATGGTTCCTCATGACAGGCTTGGTATGATTCCACAAACGGCTTTAGCTGAGATACCAATGCCTTCTGCTACTCTCTCTATTGTTCCTCCAACACCGTCTATGAGGCCCCCTCCACCTAGTGATGTCTCATTTATGAGAATTACACGGCCTCAGGGACCAATCCAGCCAGTTCATCCATCTCTGTATAACATGCCACCACACCGTCAGACAGACATGCTTTTGAACCTTCTTCATCTGTATGAAAATCAAATGTCTGCTGACCGGCTCAATCAAGAACGCCTAATGGAGAATCAAAGAAGGCTGATGAGTTATGTTTCATTCTGTCAAAAAGAGACTAAGGAGCTTCATGCAATTGTCGAGTCTCATGGGGTGAATCTCAAAGAACAAGAGGATCTGATCTTGCAGTTAACCTGCAAAGATGATGCTTTAAAGAAGATTGGTTTCATCACCAACTGCTATTCGAAGTCAATTCTGGGTTCAAGTTTCTCAACCCTCAAGTTCCAACCCGCAAACGTATTGATGAGATTGATCCAAGAACGGGTTGGAGAAAGTTGGTTCTCAAGGTCAAGCCGCCAAAGACCTTGAAGCGGGTGCCGATAAAGATTATGAATCAATACATGCATCTGTCTTTCAACCGCTGGTATTACGATTACCGAACCGGTGAGGCCGTCATTGTCTTGGGCAAAGGGTTGAAGACAGAGCTGATAAAGATCATCGACCCGATGTGGTTGGTAAATTTAACCGAGACCGATATTGACATGCTGCACAAGAACAAGATTCTGATTGAGCGCAATGAAGACTATGATCTGGCTATGCAATTCCAATGCGTTGTGCGTGTATGTTATGAGAACGGGATTCATAGCTGCAGAGATTGGCAGTTCAAGCGTTTCAAGTGAAAGTCGTAGACAAAGAGCTCAAGACGGGGGGTGTCTGTTAGTACACAGTTTTGCGTCTCGAGTCTTTGTATTTAACGTTAATGTATTTGTCGTTTATTTATGTAATAAATTATTAATGTATTAAGGTAGTTCGCTAAAGTTATAGTCTAGTTCGCTAAGGATGTTTAGCGAACTAGATCAAAGTTGATTTACCCTCCTGATTCGTTAAGGATTTTTAACGAATCAAGGGGTGATTCGTTAAGAGTATTTCATTTAATGCATGTAACGAAGTGGACTCTAGTTCGTTAGGGGATGTTAACGAACTAGATCCATCTTCTATTTATAGTGAACACTGTTCACAGTTTAATATAAGTTTTTGAGTTTAATTAACGAACCCCTGTCCCATTATCTCTCAAGCTTCATCTTCATACTAATATTATTAATACACATACATACAACTAATATATATATATATATACATCATATAACATATGAATCATACGTAATCATGAGCTAGATCCGTATAAGGTTAATCGTATATCAGATCTGAGATCTGTGTACTGTGTTAGGATTAATCCGAGTTCAAACAACTACAATAAACAAAATTGAAATCAAATTATGCCAACATTTACAGCTAAAGAAGCATAGACCAAACAATAATAACATAAGAGTACAACATTGCCAACAAAGATTACAACCAACAATGCAATACCCAACATGAGGAGAAAGGTGTTACAACAAATAGAACACAAAGTACAACCTTTAGATGAAATTATATATATACTAGTATTTACACTCCCGCGTTGCGGCGGAGGTGTAGAACCTTGTATTTACATATTCACTCCACTTGAAAGCGTGAATTATCACCACCACCACCTTCGTTCGCCATCCCCTCTCCCGCAGTCAGTAACTTACGTTAACCATAAAAAAACTAGACAAAAATTAGACGTAAAAACGTTGAACCACATACGATTATTGCATCGTGTTAACACACAAAAAATAGACCGAACACAAAATATGAAAAAAATAACTAAGTCAACTTAACATGACCTTATTACTATTTGTTTTCTGTAATTATCATAATTGTTCATTGGTTAATTACTCGAGGCTTGATTGTAAAATTTATTCAAATGATTGCTTAGTGCATGATAGGCTAATTAGTATTACAAATCACTAACAAATGAGTTTATTTGAGCATGTAAATGAACATATATATGAATAAAAATAAACATACATAAATGAACATAAATTTTATGAGTGTAAATAACTAAGTGGAGCATTTGTTCATGTTCATTTATTTCGTAATTAAATAAAATGACAAAAACGAATTTCATGTCTGAAGGGATTAATAAAATATTCAAGCCATTTATTGGCTTGCCATTAATGCACACTTACATATGCCGTTTACGCGACTATATGCTGTGTAACATTTTTTAGTGTATCACCCTAAACCATTTGTTCATTGGTAAACTAATACATATTCATTATATTTGTATAAATGCATGTCACCCATCACCCATTCTGGTTGCTATGTATCAATAATAACATAAACGTTGCTATAAAAGCAGGAATCACGTTAATCCACACATTTTAAACCGATATAGATTCAAAAAATCAATCATAGAGATATCTTAATGTGTGTTGGGGCACGTTTTGAAAGGGTCCACTTATACGATATCCGAAAAGCTAAAGTAATTTCCAAAGTTGATAGATCACAAGATCAATCTCTACTCGTGGTTAATTTGTAATGTTTGGATCAACTCCTCACTCAAGTCACTACTAGAAAGCATGTCCTTTTTCCTACAAAATTCCTACGACAACTTCCAACAAAAAAAAAAATAGTTTTCAAAAATAGCTTTAGTTGGAAAGTTGTAAAAATTTTGCAACGTATATATATTCGTAGCAATTTTGTAAGAAAAATTGTTGAAAACCGGCTGAAAACAATTTTCAAGCATGTGTTTTTCTAACACCACCTTTTCGTTGGAACAATGTTTGGATAGTGGGTTTTCCAACAGATTTCCTACAAAAACATTTGTAAAAAAATGTCTAATTTTCTAGTACTGAGTGGTGCGACTTCTGCTAGTTTTGACTTATCGCCCCGTTGGTAGTTACAAACTTTCCTTGTAATTGGTCGCACTGTAGCTTGAGAGATATTGTTTATGTTTTGACACTATTTAAGGTCTATATGTATGTTAGAAGAGATTGGATGAAGAGGCTGCCATGTACATTTCGAATGCACAATAAAAATTAAGTACACCGATAGCAGTTATGTCACACCCGGCCCTGAGCGGCGGAAACAGCCGGGCGCGCGCGAGTGGGGATTGATAATTAAGCACGGGCCATTGCAAACATTCAAAGATTTTCATTGCGCATGAAAAGTTTAATACAAATACATTACATTGTTTAAAATTACATAAAAACATCCAAGTATAAAACTGTTGAAGATTTCCACGCCATATCCCCTTTGCGCGGCGGGTACAACCACGCGCATCGAAGGGATAGAACTAAAATCTTCCAAAAAGCTAGTTTTAGATGTTCAGCGTGAGGTGCTCTAAGTGTGACTCCATGCGCTACCTAGTTATCTCCTGAAAGACACGTAAAAATATTTGAATCAGTATAAACTGAGTGAGTTCACAAGTTTTAGTAACTTGATAAATCGTATTGCATCATAATCTTGATACGAATCATTCTGAAACATAGTTCTGATAGCATTATTAAACACATGCTTGGGAAAACATAGTTATATCAACATATTCTGATAAAATCGTTCCGCGGGTTACGCGCGAACATTTCTGGGAACTGTGCTCGTCCATGCAAAGTGGCGCTGCCACTACGAGCTAAAATAAGTAATATCGTCCCGCGGTTTACGCGTGGACATTTCTGAAAAACTGTGCTCGTCTGTGTAAGTGGCGCTGCCACTACGAGCGAATAATACTGTAATACCGTCCCGCGGGTTACGCTGCGGACGTTGTGCCGGAAAACAAGGCGCTCGTCCATGCAAAGAGGTGCGACCCCTACGAGCGGGCTCAAACCCATAGTACTGCCCCATGACCATACTAGGCACTCGTCCATGCAAAGAGGTGCGACCCCTACGAGTGGGTGGATCAAACCAGCAGTCCCTACCCTTAGAGTTCCAATGGTAAAGTGATCACTTTCTCGAATCTGGTGCACTATCATCGAAAAACCATAGATAATTGTTTGCATTGCTCATCATGAAACATAACTTAAACACGTAATCGTTTGCTTAGCTTGTAAGTATACCATGATAAAACATTATTTAAGTACGTGTCCCTCGCCCCGAAAACAGTTTAAAATAGTGAAAACAGTGAAAATGGGGCTGTGAGACTCACCTGAGGTTCTTGTTAAGGGATTAATCGAGATTCGGGTTTTCTTGGTGTTGGCCTCGGAATCGAAGGTCTAGAATACGATTAAATAACAAGTATATATATTAAGATCAAGAAATAGGAGAATATAAGGGTTGGATAGTAGGTCTCAAGGTTATATTCTCGGCTTACCTAGTAACAGGATCGGAGCTGGAAACAACGGATGCTTGGGAAAGGATTAGTGCAAGTTTGTAGTTCTTTGAAGTGTGTTTCGGGTGATAATTTAGGCTACAAATTTATAGGCAAACTCAAGGGAACACAATCCCTTGCTTTTGGGGGATTAAAATCTTTTCATATCTAAATGTAATGATGATAAAGTATGGAAGTTATTATTATTTACTTAAGAGTGGAGTGGTGGATAAAAGATTTTGATTTGATTTGGACAGAACATGCAGATCTGGGGTTGGTGAGAATAGGGTGGCTGACAGTTGACTTTTCATGTTACAGTGTGCTTTTTCAGGTACTTTTGTCAGTGTACAGTAAAAAGTGGAAAATCTCTGAAACACGCTACTGTTTCCTTTCGGGCGGGAGTAATCTCCTTAACTGGAGAATAGACCAAATGTTCTGCGCGTATAACTTGGTGCGCATAGCTTTCTGCGTATAGGACATGTCTTTGCTGCGGGTAGGTGCGTAACCTTCTCGCAGTTAGGGACATTTGAGTTTCATTTGTAGATTCTCCAGGTGGTCTTGGTATTTCAACATAGTGATCAGTCATGTTGAAGTCAATTCCATCTTGGAGCTTCAGACAAACTAGCTCTCAACGTTCCCGCCATGCGGGTAGGTTAGTTCCCTTCCGCACGCGCATAAACGATGTAGGATGCACCCGCCTTAGCATCATGCGGGATGGTCAACCCATAGACAACATAATGTTTAAGTTACATGAAAACATAAAGCCAAAACGTTCACGCATGGCGCATATAACATATGTCCGCGCTGATTCTTAACATAGCGCGCTCGCGCAGGGCGCACATAACAAATGCACGCGCTGACTAACATGGCGCGCATAATATTTACAATCACCTAATTATTAGGTTGATTACTTAGTTTAAGGGGTTGGGAATTTACCGGGTGTCACATTCTCCCCTCGTTAAACGAATTTCGTCCCGAAATTTAGGAGACGTTGTTGGCAGAAGCCATATTCTGAAAGAGGTGTGGGTATTTTATGCGCATCTGATCTTCTCTTTCCCAAGTGAATTCAGGCCCACGCCTTGAGTTCCATTGAACTTTTACCAACTTGATTCTGCTTCTGCGCAACCTTTGTTCTTTCCAATCGGTTACTGCTATAGGCTCTTCTACGAAGTGCAGCTGTTTGTCAATATGAATTTCTTCCACCGGTAAAATCAACGTTTCGTCAGATAAACATTTCTTGAGGTTGGATACATGAAACGTATCATGAACTCCACTGAGTTCGGCGGGTAGACGGAGTTTATAAGCAACTGGACCGATCCTCTCCAGGATCTCAAATGGTCCAATGTAGCGCGGATTTAGCTTTCCTCGCTTACCGAAACGGGGGACTCCCTTCCATGGAGAGACTTTCAAAAGTACTTTATCCCCTACTTGAAACTCCAACGGTTTCCTTCTCATATCAGCATAACTTTTCTGTCTGTCGCGTGCTGCCTTAAGGCGATCCCTTATCTGAAAAATCTTGTCTGTTGTTTCTTGGATCACTTCTGGACCAGTTATTTGCTTGTCGCCCACTTCAGCCCAACACAGTGGGGATCTACACTTGCGCCCATATAAAGCTTCGAACGGCGCAGCCTTAATGCTTGTGTGATAACTGTTATTGTAAGAAAATTCAACCAACGGGAGATGGGTATCCCAACTACCTCCAAAATCGATCGCGCACGCGCGCAGCATATCTTCCAATGTCTGGATCGTTCGTTCGCTTTGTCCATCCGTTTGGGGGTGATAAGCCGTACTCATGTCCAGTCGAGTACCTAACCCCTCTTGTAATGATCTCCAAAACCTTGAGGTGAACCGACTATCTCTATCAGAAATGATGGACACTGGGACTCCATGTTTTGAAACTACTTCTCGAATATATAGTCGGGCTAACCTTTCCATTTTATCAGTTTCTTTAATCGGCAGGAAGTGTGCTGACTTAGTTAGCCGATCCACAATAACCCATATTGTGTCATAACCCCCAGGTGTCCTTGGTAGTTTGGTGATGAAGTCCATAGAGATTTGTTCCCACTTCCACATGGGAATTTCTGGTTGTTGAAGCAACCCTGATGGTTTCTGATATTCAGCCTTTACTTTTGAACACGTCAGGCACTTACTGACATACGTCGCGATGGCGCCTTTAAGATTGGGCCACCAATACAACATTTTAACATCTTGGTACATCTTGTCTGCGCCAGGATGTACGGAATACCGCGTCTTGTGAGCTTCGTTCAAGACCTGTTCGCGCAATCCTCCCTTGAGAGGGACCCATATGCGGTTAGCGAAATATAGATTGCCGTTCTTAAGTTCCAAATTCTTAACCATGCCCCCAAGGCATTCGTTTTTAACAAACTCTGGTTTCAAGGCTTCTTGCTGAGCTTCTCGGATGCGAGTAGAGAGATCTGCGTGAATGGTCAACCTTAGAGCCTTGACTCGTAGCGTTTTTATTCGCTCCTTCCTACTTAGCGCGTCTGCCACCACATTCGTCTTTCCAGGGTGGTATTTTATTTCACAATCATAATCGTTCAACAATTCAACCCATCTTCGTTGCCTCATGTTTAAATCCTTTTGATCAAATATATGTTGAAGGCTCTTGTGATCCGTAAAGATTATACACTTTGTACCATAGAGGTAATGGCGCCAAATCTTTAGCGCGAAGACAACCGCTCCAAGTTCCAGATCATGCGTTGTGTAATTCTTCTCATTGGTCTTAAGTTGGCGCGAGGCATACGCTATGACTTTGTCTCGCTGCATAAGGACACATCCGAGTCCTTGATGTGAAGCGTCGCAGTAAACGACGATGTCATCTGTCCCCTCGGGCAGAGATAGAATTGGCGCACTACATAACCTCTGCTTCAACATTTGAAACGCTGCTTCCTGGTTTTCGCCCCAAACAAACATCCTGTCTTTCTGAGTTAGCGCGGTCAGAGGTAGAGCTATCTTGGAGAAGTTCTCAATGAAGCGTCGATAGTAGCCAGCTAGTCCTAGGAATTGCCTCACCTCAGTTGGGGTTTTTGGCGCTTCCCAGTTTTCGATGGCCTTGACTTTGGAAGGATCAACGTGAATTCCTTTCTCGTTTACAACGTGACCGAGAAAGTGAACTTCTCTAAGCCAAAACTCGCACTTGGAAAACTTCGCATACAACTTTTCTTTCCTTAACAATTCCAAAATCAATCTCAGGTGTTGCTCATGCTCGGCCTTGGTCCGAGAGTAAATCAGAATATCATCTATAAACACAATCACAAACTTGTCCAAGTATGGTTTGCACACGCGGTTCATCAGATCCATGAATATAGCCGGCGCATTAGTTAGCCCGAAAGGCATCACTAAGAACTCATAATGGCCATATCTAGTTCGGAAGGCTGTCTTTGGCGCGTCTTCCTCATGGACCCTAAGTTGGTGGTATCCTGACCGTAGATCTATCTTCGAATAATAACTGGATCCCTGCAACTGGTCAAATAAGTCGTCAATCCTCGGTAAAGGGACCGATTCTTGACTGTCAGCTTGTTCAGCTCCCTGTAGTCAATACACATCCGGAAGGAACCATCCTTCTTCTTCACAAACAGTACTGGAGCTCCCCAAGGTGAGAAACTTGGGCGAATGAAACCCTTATCCAATAGTTCCTGTAACTGATTGGATAGTTCTTGCATCTCAGATGGAGCTAATCGATAAGGCGCTCGTGCTACTGGCGCAGCTCCTGGGACCAAATCGATGCGAAATTCGACTTGTCGGCGGCGGCGGTAATCCGGGCAGATCTTCAGGAAAAACTTCTGGAAATTCGCGCACTACTGGTAAGTCTTCAATTCTTCGCTCATCTTTCTTTTCTACTACATGCGCCAGGAAGGCGTAGCACCCTTTCCTTAGGCACTTACGCGCCTTTAGGACGAAATCAGTTTCGTCGCAACTCCCTTTCTTTCCCCTTGAATCATCAAAGTTTCTCCGTTCAATAGTGGGATCCGAACCTGTTTCTCATGACAAATAACCTCTGCGAGATTCTCGACTAACCAATCCATACCTACCACAATGTCAAAACTTCCCAAATCTATAGGCAACAAGTTAATATTGAACTCGTGACCTCCATGAATAAAACACATTGCTCAGCCCTTTCGCTCGCGCACAACTGCCTACCATTGGCTAGTCTATAGTATAAGGTATGTCTAGCCTACTGGTTGCTAGACCTAAGGAGTTTTTTAAACTCAGCAGATATAAAACTTAGATCAGCGCCAGTATCAAATAAGACAGATGCAAAATGGCCGTTAAGCAAAAAAGCTACCGGTTACCACATTCGGCTCTTCTTTAGCTTCGCCTGCGCCGATCACAAAAGCTCTCCCGCGAGCTTGGTTTCCCTTTTGCGGGCAATCCCGGCTAAAATGCCCTGGCTTCCCGCATGCGTAGCAGTTGTCGCTTGCTCCAGCTTCTCTGACACGGCAATTCATCGTCTTGTGCCCTGGTCTGCCACATTTGGCGCACGTGACGCTCGCGCACTCACCATCGTGGTGGTACTTGCATTTGTTGCACCATGGGCGAGGCCCGCTGTATCCTTTCCTTGACGACTCCGCGGCTTGGATCGCGTAAGTCCTTCGCTCTCCTGCTTCTTGAACGGTGGCTGCTTGGAGTCGGACCCTCGGTGGTGAGAGTTCCATTTCCTTTTGGAGTCAGAGGTTCGCTGCTCGCTTCCGCGCGTAGTCAACATACCCGCACGGACCGTATCCCTTGTAAGGGTGATGGCCCCGCAACCGCCTCATCGAAGGTTGGAGGCGCTGCGGCGTTGAGCGGAACCCTAACAACAGGAGGCAATCCAAAGATATACCTCTCGACCTTCTTTTCCTCTGTGTTTGCCATATCTGGCACCAACTGACAAAGCTCGTTGAACCGGTTGTTGTAGGCGTCGATATCCGTTCCTACCATAGTGTGGTTCAGAATTCTTGTTGCAGACTCTGAATCTCTGCGCGTGAGCAGAACTTTCTCATCAACATTTCCTTCAGTTCCTCCCAGGTCTTGTGGAGAGCAACTTCTCGCCCAATGTTTTCACTTGAAGCTTCCACCAAGATGAAGCTGCTTCTTGGAACATGCAGGTCGCATAAAGGACTTCTGGTTCTCACTACATCCGCTAATGGAGAGAACTGTCTCCATCTTGTCAATCCAATTGTAGAGCCCAATGGCTCTTCAGTGCCTTTGAATGACCAAGGCTTACAGGCCATGAATGTCTTGTAGGAGCATCCTTTGTCCAAGGCTCCTGATTCGGGTTCTGGGGTCTCATTCTGACGACCCTGACTAGATTCGGCCTTGCTGCCTCATGTGTCGCAATCGCCTGCGCGATTATTTCCGCGAGTTCCTCGGGTGTCATGGAATTCCTTTGGCTTTAGTTGGAGGCATTCTCGCTTTAAAAGAGAATGGAAATATATCAAACTTAGCGCATGTACTCTGAGCACATAATGTTATCATAGACACTGTGTGACCCGTGTTCCTAAGTGTGTGTATAGTTTCTTTTTGAAAATATTTTCTTTGAAAAGTATTTCATGCGATTCCCAATCGGTTATAGTCTAGGTTAAAACTTCTTTTCCTAGTTCGCTATAACCAGTGCTCTGATACCAATCTGTCACACCCGGCCCTGAGCGGCGGAAACAGCCGGGCGCGCGCGAGTGGGATTGATAATTAAGCACGGCCATTGCAAACATTCAAAGATTTTCATTGCGCATGAAAAGTTTAATACAAATACATTACATTGTTTAAAATTACATAAAAACATCCAAGTATAAAACTGTTGAAGATTTCCACGCCATATCCCCTTTGGCGCGGGTACAACCACGCGCATCGAAGGGATAGAACTAAAATCTTTCAAAAAGCTAGTTTTAGATGTTCAGCGTGAGGTGCTCTAAGTGTGACTCCATGCGCTACCTAGTTATCTCCTGAAAGACACGTAAAATATTTGAATCAGTATAAACTGAGTGAGTTCACAAGTTTTAGTAACTTGATAAATCGTATTGCATCATAATCTTGATACGAATCATTCTGAAACATAGTTCTGATAGCATTATTAAACACATGCTTGGGAAAACATAGTTATATCAACATATTCTGATAAAATCGTTCCGCGGGTTACGCTGCGAACATTTCTGGGAACTGTGCTCGTCCATGCAAAGTGGCGCTGCCACTAGCAGCTAAAATAAGTAATATGCTCCCGCGGTTTACGCGTGGACATTTCTGAAAACTGTGCTCGTCTGTGTAAGTGGCGCTGCCACTACGAGCGAATAATACTGTAATACCGTCCCCGGGGTTACGCGCGGACGTTGTGCCGGAAAACAAGGCGCTCGTCCATGCAAAGAGGTGCGACCCCTACGAGCGGGCTCAAACCCATAGTACTTGCCCCCATGACCATACTAGGCACTCGTCCATGCAAAGAGGTGCGACCCCTACGAGTGGGTGGATCAAACCAGCAGTCCCTACCCTTAGAGTTCCAATGGTAAAGTGATCACTTTCTCGAATCTGGTGCACTATCATCGAAAAACCATAGATAATTGTTTGCATTGCTCATCATGAAACATAACTTAAACACGTATCGTTTGCTTAGCTTGTAAGTATACCATGATAAAACATTATTTAAGTACGTGTCCCTCGCCCGAAAACAGTTTAAAATAGTGAAACAGTGAAAATGGGGCTGTGAGACTCACCTGAGGTTCTGTTAAGGGATTAATCGAGATTCGGGTTTCTTGGTGTTGGCCTCGGAATCGAAGGTCTAGAATACGATTAAATAACAAGTAATATATTAAGATCAAGAAATAGGAGAATATAAGGGTTGGATAGTAGGTCTCAAGGTTATATTCTCGGCTTACCTAGTAACAGGATCGGAGCTGGAAACAACGGATGCTTGGGAAAGGATTAGTGCAAGTTTGTAGTTCTTTGAAGTGTGTTTCGGGTGATAATTAGGCTACAAATTTATAGGCAAACTCAAGGGAACACAATCCCTTGCTTTTGGGGATTAAAATCTTTTCATATCTAAATGTAATGATGATAAAGTATGGAAGTTATTATTATTTACTTAAGAGTGGAGTGGTGGATAAAAGATTTTGATTTGATTTGGACAGAACATGCAGATCTGGGGTTGGTGAGAATAGGGTGGCTGACAGTTGACTTTTCATGTTACAGTGTGCTTTTTCAGGTACTTTTGTCAGTGTACAGTAAAAAGTGGAAATCTCTGAACACGCTACTGTTTCCTTTCGGGCGGGAGTAATCTCCTTAACTGGAGAATGAACCAAATGTTCTGCGCGTATAACTTGGTGCGCATAGCTTTCTGCGTATAGGACATGTCTTTGCTGCGGGAGGTGCGTAACCTTCTCGCAGTTAGGGACATTTGAGTTTCATTTGTAGATTCTCCAGGTGGTCTTGGTATTTCAACATAGTGATCAGTCATGTTGAAGTCAATTCCATCTTGGAGCTTCAGACAAACTAGCTCTCAACGTTCCCGCCATGCGGGTAGGTTAGTTCCCTTCCGCACGCGCATAAACGATGTAGGATGCACCCGCCTTAGCATCATGCGGGATGGTCAACCCATAGACAACATAATGTTTAAGTTACATGAAAACATAAAGCCAAAACGTTCACGCATGGCGCATATAACATATGTCCGCGCTGATTCTTAACATAGCGCGCTCGCGCAGGGCGCACATAACAAATGCACGCGCTGACTAACATGGCGCGCATAATATTTACAATCACCTAATTATTAGGTTGATTACTTAGTTTAAGGGGTTGGGAATTTACCGGGTGTCACAAGTTACTCAGAGGAATCTATCATCTTGCTTTTGTTACTGACTATCTGACTTATCGTTTGAAATAGTACTATACTTTCATTTGTTGCAATGATGTTTTGACTCAAACTGAAGCTCTATCAACTAACTAAGCAAAAGAAACACATATATACCTCTAGTCCAACTAACATATCTTCATAAGCAGTTATTTCCAGTATTATTGTAAACATGTTGTTTTGGACATCAACTTTGAAAAAAAATAGTAGTTGACAAACGGACCAAAAATGTGAGAGTTGTCAAAGAATGAGGTTATGTTAGTTATTAGGCTATATATTGTCGGTTAACTAGCATGTGATACTAAAAGCGTTACGTGATAAATTATCACGTATGTAGTGGGGTTTTTAACTACACCACTCATTAACTTGGGTGTTGTACGTTAACTAATTAGTTATGAGAGTAGAGAAACTAAAGAATAAAAAAGTAGAGACAATTACTATTTGCGTCCCTGTGATTTCAGGGCGGAGACACATGAGTCCTCATAAGAAAATTTAAACTGGTTGAGTCCCTGTGGTTTAAAAAATAAACTATTTGAGTCTCTGCAGTTACTTAACTATGTTAGCTTCAAGTGTAGATTCGACATTTCACTTATATATATACATTGTCACTCAGAGTCCTTGAACTTTCATAATTGGTCACCTTGAGTCTCTTCACCTTTTAACAAAAATAAATAAACTTGACCAATTTTTTTATCAAAAACAAACAAACGAACCACCTTATCATCAAATATAACGAACCGACTACTTTTTAATAAAAATAAACTGAACAAACTAATTTTTAAGCAAACTGAATGACTTTTTTAACAAGTAGTTCATTTCGTTAACAAAATAACAAATCAAACTCCTTTTAACAAAAATAAACGACCCGAACTTGTTTTTTAACAAAAATAAACTAATCACTATCTTTCTAACAAAAAATAAACAAACCAAACTTGTTTTTTAACAAAAATATACAAAGCAAACTTATCTTTTAACAAAATAAACGTATAGAACTACTTTTTTTCCTACTAAACTAAACGAACCGAGCCACTTTTTTAACAAGCAGTTTAGTTCATTTCATTTAAAAAAATAAACGAATCCAACTACATTTTAACAAAACAAAAAAATTAACGAATCACGCTTATTTTAAACAAAAGTAAACTAACCGAACTACTATTTTGACAAAATAAACTAGCTGAACTACTTTTTTAACAAAAATAAACTAACTGAACTACTTTTTTAACAAAAAAGAAAACACCAATTTTTTTAATACAAATAAACAATACGAACTACTTTTTTGACAAAAATAAACTAACTGAACTACTTTTTTAACAAAAAAGAAAACACCGAAATAATTTTTTTAATACAAATAAACAATACGAACTACTTTTTTTACTAAACTAAACGAACTGAACAATTCGCTTTAACAAAAACAAATGTAGAATTACTATAAAAAAATAAGCGAACCAAACTTATTTTAACAAAAATAAAAAAAAATCAAACTACTTTTTTTTAACAAAAATAAATAAACCAAAGTTTTTTTAAAACAAAAATAAGCTAACCGAACTTATTTTTAACAAAAATATTGGTAGCTTATGCTAAAGTGGAGTGCGATTTAATTTTCTTACTTTATAAGTAGTTACGTTCGTTTAGTTTAGTAAAAATAGTTCATTTATTTTTGCTAAAAAGGTAGTTCGATCGTTTATTTTTGTTAAAAAAGTAGTCTGGTTCGTTTAGTTTTATTAAAAAGTAGTTCGGTTCGTTTATTTTTTTTAAAAAATAGTTTGGTTCGTAATTCTGTTAAAAGTATGGTTCATCTATTTTTGTTAAAAAAAATTAGTTCAGTTCGTTTTATTTTTGTTAAAAAAAGTTTGGTTTTTTTATTTTTGTTAGAAATAAAAAAAGTTTGGTTCATTAATTTTTGGTTGATTATGGTTTGGTTAGTTGATTATGGCTTGATTGGTTATTTTTAGAGGTTAATTATGTAATTTAGAGGTAATTTTTAAAGAGGGACTAAAACTGAGCAATCACTTAACCACGTGGACTCATATGGATCATAAAAAAGGGTAAACTAGTAATTCCACATTTGGCAGGGACTTAAATGGTTCATTTTTGAAACCACAGGGAACAACCAGTTCAAATTTTCTTTGGGGACTCATTGTGCCTCCGCCTTAAAACCACAGGAACACAAACATTAATTTTCTCAAAAAGTATGATTGGTTGTTTGAACTGGTACTACACATTAATCATTCACAACGCTCACTAAAGGGTAAACGCCCCCTCCTTAACGCTGGCAAATATACGCCTCGGCGTTATATGACAACACATAACTTACAACAAAAGGGAATGGAGGTGGCAAGCAAAACTGCGAATGCATGAGATGTCAATGAATATGTATAATTATGTTTTTGGTGTGTTTTTTTTCATTTATATTTCTTGAGTATTCTTCAATCATACTAAAAGCAACACGGTCTTCAAATTTACAAATATTCTTCAAATAAGAAATAATATCAAAGCTTCATAGCATCCAAACCCGCATTCAAATTTACAGATCCTAAAAATGCCGAATTCATGTTGTATTGAATTTGGTAAAGAGAATTTATGCTTGATGATCTCACATGAGTAAAGAGTATGTATGCGGGTAGTGTTTCACGTATGACATAAGCCGTTGTTTTACTCTACTATGCTAGCCATTAGCCAAAGTAAATGCTATGAACAATATACACGGTAATGGCTTGTTTCAATTAATAATGATAAATAACGAATAACATAACGGAATTTGAATTTGAATATAAATAAGAATTTCTTGCAGACAACTTGATTTTTTCCATTTGAGTAAATTAAATCAATGGTCCCTCGAATTAAACGGGATTTAGGGGGCCACACCCTTCTAAACCTCGGGATGCGTTGCACGTTGTACATGAACAAATTTTTAAGGTTGTACATAATGGAGGGGCTTTAAAGCCTCCACGTCATCGTCACTTAGAATACGGGGCTACGAATCCTTTCTCCATAATGTAACGTCGTTGTTTAAAGCCCCTATAGCGCCCACTATATTATATATCAATCAATCATACCCAGTGGAATCCCACCAATAGCAAAGCTATAAGTAGGGTCTGGGGAGGGTGAGATGTAGGCACACCGTACCTCAATCCGATGGATAGAGAGGTGGCTTCCAGGGAGACCCTCAGCTCAAAATAACATTGTATAGGGAAAATAAGGGGCATCAAAGTACAATAGTAATAAAATTGATAATAGCACGTAGTAAAATTAATAGTACCAATACATTTATAGATAACCATATAGAACTATATGAGAAGAGGGAAACATATGGTGTGTGACCAAAAATCAGGTAAAGAAGACCCCTAAGGTATTCATTTCTCCTAAAAGTCCTTAGCCTTAATTCTAAGTCTCCAAGAATTCATATCCTCAACCATGTCCTCTGAGAGGTTTAGGTCTAGCAAATCATGTCTAATCCTCTCTTCTGAAGTCAATTTAGGTCGGCCTCTACCCCTCCTCTCCCCTATAGTAATGTTTTCTACAGATCTAACAGGGTTCTTCATTTGTCTTCTATTCACATGTGCAAACCATTACAATCTCCACTCTCTTATCTTGTCGGATATGTTAGCTACCCCTAATCTCTCCCGAAACACCCTGTTTGTTATTCGGTCTAACCTTGTGTGCCCACACATCCAGCGTAACATTCTCATCTCTGCTACCTCCATTTTTCGCTCTTGTGCCTTCTTGGTGGCCCATCAATCTGTTCCATATAACATTGCAGGTCTAACTGCAACCCTTATAAAATTTTCCCTTTAGTTTAGTTGGGAAACTCTTGTCGCACAATATACCTGTGGCTGCTCTCCATCTAAACCATCCTACCTGAACTCGATGT